>NW_016173719.1:0-11645 GCF_001687245.7 Rhagoletis zephyria
GCTAATACGTTTATGTGGCTACTTTTTAAATATTTTCCTAACCAATTTGATTTCCAATTAAATAAGCGCGAAACGCTAGTTCTAAATTTTGATTATACATACATAGCTTTGGCCCGATGTTTGTTCATGAGTATTAGAGGAAGAATAAGTAAGTGGATTTAGCCCGGTTCGCCTGTTTGTTTGATCGCAAACTAATTCTCAGTTTTCGAGATATCCGACTAAAATCTAGTATATGTACATACGGTGACCATTCGTACCCATTTTGGTGGGACGGTACCGATTTCGAGAAAGGTGATGCGCTGAATATTTTCCTAAAGTCGGGACGTATAAGTAAGTGCCCCGATTTTGCACATTTGTATCGAACAAATTCCGATTTACAGTTTTTATTTATTAATCGAATATGAGTCACCCTGTACTCTGGCCCAAAAACCATTTTTCGGACAAACGTGCCCCCACTTTCGTTCCCACGAAGAACATGGAATATAAAGGAGCCACAAACATAGCCAGCATCCTTATTTTCTACGATCTTTGGTTTTATTTTGTCAAACTGATATTCCCGCTATATTGCCGTCCATTTTTGCTGCTAAATTTTTTAAAGGTTTTTAGAATTATTTGTTAAGTTTGATGTTTGATGTAATCAAAAGATACTAACTTGAGTTTAGTGAATTACAAAAACAATAATACTAATTTCCTCAAAAAAAACTCAAGCATATGGAAAATAAAGGCTTTATATTGTTTTTTTGTTGTTGATGTTATGACTTTATATTCTAAAAATAAAATTCTATGATCAGTTTCAATGCTTTAGAAATGTCCTGATTTGTGGTCACCGTAGGTATACCTGTATTTCAAACCCTCTATTTATGGTCCGATATGGGTTCAAGCCCTGGTCAAAGCAACATCGCAAAAAAAAATTAGAAAAACGGTTTTTTCTTAATAGCGGTCGTTCCTCTTCTGCCATGAAAAAACAGCTTCTCATAAAAATACAATCGCCGTTCGGAGTCGGCGTAAAACTGTAGGTCCTTCCTCTTTGTGTGACAACATCAAGGCGCACGCCACAAATCGGAGGAGAAGTTCGTCCAAACACTAGCATATGTGTAAGCGCCAATCTATTATTATGGTTCATATTTGAAATAACTTCACAAAAAATTTTGGCCAATAGTTGGCACAAGCGGCGAGATATTTGGAAAATTCGTATTCGCGATCCGATTTTTTGCATATTTGAACATATATTACTTGAATGGAAAGAAATACCGCCACAAAAAAACTAGCCGTTAGGTGGTGCGGGTAAATTTTTTTTTTTTAATTAAACACCACAACATTAAAATGTTTATCTAAAATTATTGTTATAACGTAACAATCATTTATCGGAAACCGAAAAATCTAACCCCTATAACATATACACCTACGGTCAAAATAACAGCACTCCAACATTTTGACCAGTTTTGATTATTTGTATTTTGTTTGTTTAATGTTCACCAATTTTTTATAAAAGTATAGCTCATTATACATACATATAACAAAACCATATTAATCCAAATTTAAATCTTTGTATTTTCTTCTTTTTATAAAAACCAAACAATTTTCACAAAAAATTCGAACGTTTTAATCCGGAATTTTGGAATAATATTTGGTAAGCAGTTTTATAGCCCCTTTAAAGTGCATGCATGAAGCCGCTAAAAATTCGCGTTGTTTTTGATGGGATGATGTGAAAATGCCACAGGTAAAATTTCTTGTCGATTAGTACTATAATAAATTTATTGAAAAAAATGTAAAAAGTGGATCGGTTAAACATCTTATCAATTTCACCGACACTTGATAACAGCAGTTGGTATAAACAACTAAGAAGAAACAGAGCGCAAAAGATAATACTAGCGTTTAAAAAAGTATCAACAATCACGCATTCATTTTTATAAAACAAACATGGGAATAAATTCGAGGAAAAATTTTATTGTTATGGGTTTTTCAAGTTCATTATCACTTCCAAGAATGGGAGATATACTTCTTCTTCTTATTATTTGGCGCTGTAACCGCCTAAGCGATTTTGGCCGAGTCCAAAACAGCACGCCAGTCATTTCTCTTCTGTGCTAACTGACGCCAATTGAAAATGCCAAGTGAAGCCAAGTCCTTCTCCACCTGGTCTCTCTGGGAGATATACTACATAAATACATACATGTCTAATAAATACATACTTACATGCACATAATGATACGGTGTATAGTAACCTGCAAATAGATCTATTAACCCTTGTACACAATTGATGTCAAAATGCTCCATTTTAAGAAGAAATATGCACAGAATTCTTTAATTAAAAAAAAAAAACTGAAATGACAATTGTGTAGAGTTTTGTTCACATGTTGTACATGTTCATATGTAAATGGGGCTGATTCTGAAGGGCTAATTGTTGCAAAGCATATGAAATTCACTTAAGTGGCGCCTGAGTTTTATTTAAATAAATATGTTTTTAAGTTTTAAACTTCAGCAAAAGCCATGACCCAAAATGTCACATTGACAAGTGCCATAGTTTTTTTTAACGTGATGATTAACGTATTTTTCCTGTTGCATTTACACATCGAAATAATTTTTGTGTTTTCATTCGAAGTTGCCATTTAAACATTTTTAAACTGATTTTTATCGAATTTTAGAACTTGTTCAATTAGGTTGACTTTCGCCACTTTAAAACTTATCACGTTTTTGTAGTCGATGGCGAATTCCTGATAATTTTTAGCAAATATATGTATGTACACATGTATATGTGCTTATACATACATTAGTAAATCCCCTCTAATACTGTCGTCGGCAGCCACACTTCAGTTTAGTAGATATATATATGGCAAACAACTCAAAAGCCAAATTTTATTGTGTGCTAACAACAATTGCAAATGCTTTAAGCTCTTCAACTGCACACACAAAAACTACAAACAAACAAACATCCACAGGTAGCGCTTAACAATATAAAATCGTTATTGATTACTTCGAAAGTTGGCGGTAATCGATTGTTTGGTTGTTTTCCAATGCATTGTTAGAATTGTCATGGCCTGTAACAATACTACATATATGTGGGTGGCGCACCCGTTAACTGCTACAAGTGCCATGCGCACGTCTGTATATTTATGCTCATACATTGGGTTAAGAACTTGACCGCCATAGTGAACTCCGTGCGGAAATAATAAAAACATTTTATTGGAATTATTTACTGTATTGAAAAGTATTTCAAAATTTCAATTTTGTGGGAAAATGCAATCAAAGTTATATCAATTCATACGGAGAGTTGGAAAGACACATATCTTTGCCCATATTTTCAGGTCACAGATATGACAGACAGGCTAGTAGTGCATACTACTACTAGCTGGAATCCCGTTTCAGTGACAGTTCATCCTCTGAATTATGGAAGATTTTTTCATGTAGCGGTCTCGGTTAGGCAAGCATTAACAAAGCTCTTACAGCCAGTTTCACGAAAGCAATTTGAGTGAAAAATAAATAAAATAGAAGGGAAAAATAATAATTTTTTACTTAAATTGCTATTGAAACCATAGTTAACGTATTTATGTCATGCAAAAGCGTAAAGAGATGCTTCTAGCATGGTTGTTAACCGGTCAATAACCAGTAAGAAACTGGGGTTTCTCCCATATAGCAGAGAAACGTAAATTTTGCCAAAACTGCGGTCTCGTACAATTTTCCGTATCCGGAAACGCAGAGAAAAAAACTAAAATTAATTTTAATTTTCGTATGCGGAGAACGTTCGAAACGTTGGACAGTGTTTCGACTATAAGGAGGCAGGTGGAAATAATAGTACACATGCACCGATTTCACTGAAACTTGACATGTGCTCTAGTTTTGCAACTATAATCGAAACACTGTGCGTTGGGAGGAGATGATGTTATTTAAAAGCAATTGTATTTTATACGTGATCGGCAGTGGGTGAGCTCTCTTTAGCTCTCAGAAGGTGCTACATACGCTTGGCTAACTATTCGGCATGCGACACCTATGACCTGATTCCCCGTATAAAATCCGATTGAGGGCGAGATCTCGCGTTCGATTGAGGCCAATGTGAAACCGTCCCTAGCTGATTCATCGGCAGCCTCATTTGCGGCAATGTTACGATGATTGAGGGACCCAAGCTAAAGCTGATTTGAACTGACTAGTAGTTCCGTTCAAAATAGTTTTGCACTCCTTTATCAGCTTCGAATTTGTGGTTAAGCACCCCAGAGCTATAGTGGCCGTCGGGCTATCAGAGAAAACGGCGACGCGCTCTCATTGACTTTAGCGTAAACTACTGCACTTTAACAGACGACAGTTCTCAGATATAGTAAATATATATGTAGATGTACAGTTTATTTATTAAGGCGTAGGTGTCAAATGCTAGTCCCGGTCGATCCTAGATGATTGAAATGAATTAAATTTCTTGATGCACAAGGCCAGCCGCTATTTAAAATAATAAAGTTAGAAGGATAAAATTCAAAGATATTTTAGCGAACATGTTAGTCCTTAATATATATTTATTTAGCAAAAATAACTATTCGAAATTTTCGAGTATATTCAAGGATAGAGTTCCAAAATGTCTAATGGCTTTTGTTGGCCAAAAATTTAATTGTTTTCAATTTTACAGAATTTTCTATCTTATCTAAGGCCGTATTGTTAATAAGCATGTAAATTTTTAAAATAATTTTTTGAATCAATTACGTATATCTTCGCTTTAAAAAAATCTGGTGTGGGTGGTGGGTAAGACTGAAAAAAATTGGTAATTTGATTTTTTAAGAACCACCCTAATGTGTGTATATATGTAAATATTTTCTACATAAAATGCAAGAATATTTGCCACCTTTTAATGGTCTGTGAATCATTAAATGTACACGTAAATTTACTCATATATTATATTTCTATTCTCGGCGTGCCATCCAAGCTATTTATTCAAATTTAAATGCACTTCGTTATTATTATCTATCCATTTATATCAATTGAAATCAGCAATTACTTGAAAATGTCAACTTGGTTGGTCGCACGTTGTGTGATTATTGATTTCATTTATTGTATGATCGCCCAATGGATACAATTGCCTTATCAATTTTCTAATGGCGATTTCCTTTCTACAAAAAACGTTGTCTTTTCCTCGCCCTCTTCACAGTGTTTGTGCTTAAAGGGCAAAGAGAAGGTTGCATTTTTCGGTAGAAACCAAATCGGCATAAGAGTGATCACCGATCAATAAAAAAGTAGACACGTGTAACAAAAAAAAAAAAATACAACTCGTCGCAACCTTAATGGGCATGTTGTACAACGTAATTCTATTTTGTGCTTCTTTCGAACCGGCAGCCGAGATAGATCGGTCACGCCGACGAGTTGGTGTGAATAACTTTTATAACTTTGCAGAGGGAGTTAAATGACAAAGTTTTTTGGTCTCGGGTCAAATCGACAAACCGCTTCCGTAACAGAAAAAGTTTATTCTCGCGTGGTCAAAGCACATATGTATGTATGTATTTATATATATATCGTCGCAAAACGGACATTGTGCCAAAAATGAGATTTGCTCACCGGATTTGCTCACAAGCCTTTTTCATCCATACCCAAATATCGAAATGTAGATATAAAAGGTAGAGATAATTAGGTATAATTAGGATAACCATTTTGAAATAAGTTTTACTCTATTCTTTACAATTGGGTAAACTTCACATACGAGGTTTCGTCTTATTTTGATAAGCGATTTTATTACTTTAAACGACGATATATATGTATGTTAGGGATGTGCGCTTAATCGATTAAATAATTTTTTTATTAGCCATTATCCTGATTAATCAAAAAACTCAAAAACAATTTATTGAACTCTGAGTAACTTTACTCATATCTTTCGAGTTTGCTTTTAAAGCAAATGCATTTGTTGTTTTTTTTGATAATATAATACAATATTTTTCTTATTGACAAAAATACAATGCCAAACGAGCACACTTTTCCCATATTTTATTAGCCGGCCTCGTTTGCGCGAGGGTTCGCCAACCGCTGAATGTGTATATAAGTACATATACGCAGGAGGTGGCAACCCTACTTAATAAAATAATACATTTTTACACATCAAGCGGCTAAGTATTTTCATTTGACAGTGATGGCGCAGAACCGATGCCTACGCTTATTAGGACTGAATGTAGTAATTTTTGTAACAAGTGGCAACCCTACTAAAATTCTCAGTAAACAAGGTCACTCTCCTTTGATACAGACTGTATTAGAGAAAACGTTTCAGGTCAATCGGACACCAGCAAATGGTTAAAAATGCTTGCGTACGTACACTAAGGTGGTCCAAAAAAAAGTAAAGCCGGAATTTTAACGCTCTCACCCCCCAGGATTATTCCATATCGGAAAAAAATATACCCCTATTTTTTATTTTGAGATCGCTCACAGTTTTCCATGTATTTTATATGTATAAAAAACACTTTTCATTGAAATGGTATACAATTCTTGAAAATCAATATCTTACGATCGGGAAAACTCTGGTTTTTTATTACTAAAGATTTTTTATTCATCCCCAAATTACATTTTCAGGGGGTTTTGGCGGACCTATAAAATATAGTTACTATAAAAAAATGGTTAAATAAATAATTTTGTATTGTTATGGGGAATCTCCTGATGAGAAACAGAGTTTTCCGATCTAAAAATATTGAAATATTGAAAATTTTGAGTGCTTTGAGCGACCCTAAATATTTTTTTGATAAAAATGTGGTATTTTTGTGGTTTACATATAACAATCATAGGGGGTGGACCACCCTAATTTACACATGTACATTAAATATTACAAGCTAAATTAAAGCTTGTAAACCTACCGAAAAAATTTAATTACTCTTTGGAGTGGTTTTAAATATGAAATGTATATTAAATTGTATTTATCCAGCGGCTTTCGAAGTCTACATACATATGTATTTATTTACATTGTGGGATAATGCTTAATAATATTTAAGTCACGCGGAAGCGGTTAAGGGCTCATAGCAATTAAAATTAAATAAATTAAAGTGTGACAGCAGCTATTACCTTTATTTAATTATATATGTGTATAAGAACGCTGATTCTGCAGTTAATTCGATGCAAAATCAAATAATTATCAACTTTTTCAACTTTCATCACACCGCTATGTACATACAAACATATAGTAAATGCATATTGTCATTAGCGCTAATTGCCGCTGAAAAAATTGCGACTAAAATTCACTGTTGCTTTTTTGCTTAAAACCTTAAAACATTTTCAAACTGCTAATTCATTGTGGGTTTCATTCAAATAATTTTTAAATACTTTGTAGATTCGATAAAGTTTGCTCAACTATACTTCATATATAATTTCGCTGCTTTCTCATCCATAGGGACCGAAGAGGCGCCAGTGCGTTCAGTTGTGAATCGAGTCGGGCATCAATTACAAAAATGTATGTCCGAAAAGGGACTATGCTTGCTTGTAAATCATGGCATTTCCGATGAAAAGGTATGATAATTAGTTTGCCTTTAGCATTGCCACTTGCATATCACACACTTAAATATCTGAACCACACTGCTATAATTTCAGTTAAAAACCGCTTGGGATCATCTCGATGATTTTGTTGACCTACCTGGCGATGTGAAGGAGCATTACCTACGCACTGGTGATGATAATCACGGCTACGTGCGCCCAGGCGTAGAGCGTTTCAATGGCAAAACTCCTGAACTCCGCCATGCTTTCAACATTTGCACATTAAATGCGAAAAATTTACCCGAAGAACCATTACCTGGCTTCGCGGAACACATTTCATGCTTGGCACAGGATTTCAAAGCACTCTCCCGCTTCATTCTGCAGGCACTTGCCGTCTCGCTCGACATACCACAATCGTTCTTTCTCGAGAAACACTCACACATGCTGTCCGGTGATCATGACAACGAGTCCACACTACGTCTGCTCTACTATCCGCCCATCATTGAGGATACGGATGAGAAGAATGACTTTATTAAGGGCAGTTGTATTTACAGTTATCAACGTTGTTTGTCGGATAAACCCGATTTCCGGCCAGAAACGAATCCGCGTGATGAAATCAACGAATTGGATGGCAAAGATGAAAGCAAGGACACCACTGAACGTCAGTTGCCCAACGGTGAAATGATACGCTGTGGTGCACACACAGATTATGGTACATTTACATTGTTGGCTCAGGACTCGGAGGGTGGACTTGAGGTGAAAATGCCGGGTAGTGAAAAATGGCAGCGTGTTGGCCATTTGCCCGGTGCCATATTGATAAACTGCGGTGAAATCTTGTCGATATGGACGAAAGGACGTTATCCAGCATTGGTGAGTGGTTGAGAAAATTTAAAGATATTTATTAATATCACATTTTTCAAAATACATTTACATACATACAGTGCCGAACAGAAGTATTGGCACAGTGAATTTTTCGCAATATATGCAAAGTTCTTTATTCTAATTTATTTTCGATCATTTTTTATAAAAATATTGTTCATTTTACACCAGAAAACATAATTGGGTGGCTCACAAGGTGTCGTACTTGTCGTATTGTTGTATGTTGTAAAGTTTTTAACGGCTAAATAAATGTTTAGAGGACTTGAAATCACCACCAACTATTCTTTAATTGTGTGAAATTTCATAATAAAACTTTTATGTTAGCTTGCGAATTCCTTAAATAGAGTTTTAGTCGTTTAAAGTTTATGACATACAACAGTACGACAGTATGCAACACCTTGTGAACTCCCTAAATAATAAAATCTCTAAACTTTGTGCAAAACTCAGGAAAATTCATTAAATTTGCACACTAATTTGCAACTTTTTATTCAGATTTTTTAGAAAAATTCTAAGTATGCAGTTTTATAGCCCATTCAAATTTTGTATAACAAAGTGAAAGTTTGAAGTCGCTAGAAAATCACATTGATTTTTGGTAATGTTTTTTCACGCAAGTTCTTTCATACAAAGTAATTCGACAATTATTTTTTGTATGGAGAAAATGAGCAACACCTTCCACTAAAAAAATTGGCAAAAATCAACGCGATTTTCTAGCAACTTTAAACTTACGCTTTGTTATACTAAATTTGAATGGGCTATAAAACTGCATACTTGAAATTTTTTTAAAAATCTGAATAAAAAGTTGCAAATCAGTGTGCATATTTAAAGAATTTTCCTGAGTTTTGCACAAAGTTTAGAGATTTTATTATTACGTTTTCTGGTGGAAAATGAACTATATTTTTGTAAAAAATTATCGAAAATAAATTAGAATAAAAAACTTTGCATATATGGCGAAAAATTCACTGTGCCAATACTTTTGTTCATCACTGTATGTATGTATGTACGTATGACTCATTTCTCTTTACCTTCCTTCTACCTGCCTTTTTAATTTGGTTTTCTTACACTTGCGTTTTAATATTTCCACCAACTCAGATTTTTTATGACGACTTGTATGTATATGACAAGAACTGAGAAAATACATTGGTATACAGCATACACACATATGTTCATATATGCATGTATAATTATTAAAATCTTTGTACATATGTAATTGCATTGGTAAATGATATGAGGCTCAACCGATGGAGAATGGTTTTGGTATATCTTAGGTCTGCAGGTTAAATTTTTAATTTTTAATGAAGTGTTTTATTTTGTATAATTGGCTTATCGCTGTTTGGTGCAAAATATCTTGCACTACACTGAGAAAAGAGTTTAGTTGCGTCAACTAAATATGTTTTTCTCAACACATGATTTGCTTATACATAGTTACATTATTGGGTTATAATTACCAAATTGTGGGTTGAGAGGAATATAGTTATTTTGGTTGACCTTTTACTG
This sequence comes from Rhagoletis zephyria, assembly GCF_001687245.7. Lineage (NCBI taxonomy): Eukaryota > Metazoa > Arthropoda > Insecta > Diptera > Tephritidae > Rhagoletis > Rhagoletis zephyria. The sequence continues at coordinate 9,787 of NW_016173719.1, forward strand.
TCTGCGGTTGGGGTTGCTAGAGTCTGTGGAATAGCCACCACCTTGAAAACAAGAATGATTAACGTTTTTGTAAAACTCAGAGGAGCAGCCATTTAAGTACCTCAACCAAACTATGCCCAAAGTTTAATATCCATATGTTATGTTTCTACTTTTTGCTCAAATATCCTACTTTATTACAAACGCTTCCGCATAGAAAACGATTGCGTAGTGCGACAAGCGAAAGATTAGCCGAAAATTGAGACAAAAATCCCAGCACTTACGTCGCGTTTTGTCTTTGATCCATCTGTAAAGGATATCCACGGCCTTCTTGATTTGGGTTTCTCCGCGAATCCAGTTACTGCAGCTTGACTATTTTGTATGGGATTTGTGGTTAGTTCAAACCTTTGGCATAATATAACTTGACGGTGGGCATGTGGTAGTCTAATTATAAGGCCACTGTGATTGAACGGCCTTTCTTTTCGGTAACCCAAATCTGGTTGTGCTGGGATCAGCTGAAAGCTATTGGATTATGGTGAAGGCGTTTTAAGACTATGTTCAAACAGGCACAAATAATTAATAATTAATTGGCAATTATTTTGTGTCAGATTCTCTATGCAACCCTGCTAGGTATGTTTAATTTTGACTTGGAGGTATGTTTATTAAACAAAGAGCAATCAGCTGTTTGTTTGTGGTCCTCTTTTATAGTTGAATTATAAAATTGTACCTAATTTAATGAAAACTTTACCTAAAAGTAGATAGATGTACCTGGAAATTATATATATGCATTTCTATATAAAGAGAAATAGGAGGATAATACATCATAACAATTCCCATTGATACCATATTAACTTCTGTACTCACATTCAACAAATTTTGGCTATGTAAAGAATCTCTTCGAGCAGCGCGAGACAAAGCTATGTTGTAGAAAGGAGAATCACTTTCCTCACAGTTCTTTGATCTAACATTTTAAAAAGAAATATTTTCCATCTATCTGGCGAAATCAACTACAGTTGCGTAACTTTGACCACCCTTCTGTATTATTTGTATGCCCCTTCACGAAGGAGAGAAGCTATTAGATCAGTTGGCCCCACCAGCAAACGCATTGAAATGTCAATAAAAATAAGAACTGATATCTGAGAAGTTATTTGTCTACGTTCCAAACGTATCTAAAATTGTGTGTGTTGTACCGAATGTACTTTCAAACTAAATAAAGGTACGATTGTACCAACTTTTCCATCACTGTAGGTAATTCAGCAGCTAAATTCGTATCGATAATTGGGCTGCTGACGTGTGTGTGAACGCCAAACTGAATGCCGCAATTCAAAGTTTAATTGCCTCAGCTAATTGGTCTAAGGCTACATAAATAGTTCAGAGAACAATTTAATAATAACACATATTTAACAAGTTTTTCTAAAAGGTCAAGCAGCTGTTTTGTAGATATGTATTTGGTATCCTGATTCTTTTGCCTTAAGTATTAGCTTTATTTTTTGAGATATAGCATACTCATATCCATGGTGTAATTTTTATAGTACGCAGTTCTAAAATAAGACTATAATTTATGGGTTATTTGCCGTACTTAAAAATCTGCAACTTATGACTTTCTTTTTTTCATTGCAGCAACATCGTGTTGTGATACCAGAACAGCCACATATACGCACGCGTGGCCGTCATTCCATTGCATTCTTCTGCCATCCAGGTAAGTGACACACAAAATAGTACAAAAACCCGTTATTTATTATTAAATACATTTATTTTTCTAGATAACTTAACTATGATTTCGCCAAATGACCTGCCCAACACAGAAGTCGGCACCGATACGGTCGACAAGAAGCCACGCAAGAAGTCCTTCAGGGCAGCGAAAGAGAAGTATGTGTTAATGA
>NW_016173720.1:0-11645 GCF_001687245.7 Rhagoletis zephyria
GAATATTTTAGTATGAATTGATACCCGCGAGAGCTGTTTAAGGAAGCTGCATCTATTTCGAAAATATTTTTAACAAGGCTTGCCACCAGTTTAGAAATTTAAATCAATTTAATTGTCAAGTTAATTGAAATCCTACCAAATGTTATAAAAGTGAAAGTTTGTGAGTGCGAGCGTATGTTTGTTACTCTTCCTTTGGTTACAATTTGGCATATTTTTGAAAAGGGTTGTCACCAGTTTAGAAAGCCAAATTATAAGTTCAACGATATTTTTAAAGATGCCAGAAGAATGAGATTAAAAACAGCTTAGTTACAAAAATATTTTAAAGAGTATTGCCACCTATTTAAAAAGTTAAATTCAATAAAATGAATAAGTAAAATGAAGCACTACAATAGGGTTGGAGGTTAAGAAAGCTTTATTTTGAAAATATTTTGAAGAAGGTTGCCACCTGTTTAAAAGTCAAATTCCATTTTTTCATAATTATTGCATTACACATTGATGTTAATCGATAGAGGCGTAAAAAAGCTTTCTTTCGAAAATATTTTTAAAAAGGGTTGCTACCTTATTTAAGGTAATTAAACTCCATTTTCCATTTTCCCTAAGAAATAAATCGTGATACAAAGCTCAATAACGCTACTGAGGTAATTAAACTTAATTAGTTACTTCAACGACATATTACAACAACAATAAAGCAACGAAAGGGGTTTTATTTCGAAAATATTTTGTTGGGGGTTGCCAGCCATTTGAATGCTAAATTAAATTTAATAAAATAATACAATATGGATGTCAAACGATGCAGAACGGACTATCTTTCGATTCTTTTTTGTTAAATTTAAAATCATAACGTTAAACCGAACTTCATGCGGGTGGATCTGCGGGCAAAAGCTAGTACATATACATACATACATATGTATAACATAAATTTTTAAACAATGCGGAAATCTCAGCAATCAACGAAATCACTTTAAAATAATTTGCACATTCGAAAATAATGTGGTGCATTTTGCCACAAAAACCACTCCCCCTCACTCTTTCATTCGTAGGCCCGGCACTCAAACATCAATGCGTTGGCTGGCAAATCATTTCAATTGTATTAAAAGCATTAAGTACGGAAAGCATGAAATAAATTGTCATCAATCTGCTGATATGGCTAAAAATCACGTAATAAATTTAGCTGTAACATTAAGAAGATTAATTTGTATTTTGTGTGCTATTTTTTGTTGCCGGCGCTCTACACCAAAAGAATAAAATCTACAAAAAAAAAAAAAAACAGGCAGGCATACATTCCCCCGATTTTTTCAGGTTGCAAAAAAAAAAAGAAAACTAAATCTGTGACTGTGTCAACGCTGTGCCGTTTGCAAAAATAAAGTGAGCCTGCCAAACCGGAAGCGTTCGCATCCTTACTTTTACTTTTTTTTATCCCTTCGCATATTTGCTAATGTTTTCGTTTTCAATTTTTTGCAGGGCAATTTTTTTCATCAATACATACATACATATGTATGTGCATATGTCTGTACACTTCTTAGTAATGTGAAACCGCCAATCGATTTGTTTTCTTTTTTCCCTTCTATTGTAAAAGAAAACTTTAAAGAGAAAACAAGTGGTGGGGAGGGGGGCAATTTTAAAAGAAATCCACAACAAATGTTGGCAGGCGTTCAAGATGTGCGATATATCAGCAGCAAAATAGCGAAATACTGTAAAAAAAAGTAGGATGAAAAAAGTTGTAAAAACATTGCAAAAAACGCACCACAAAACACTCCAAAGCCATGTGAATCCAACGCACGCTACAATCTACAAACAAAAATCGCAGCAAAAAAAAAAGTTTTTGTAAAATCACTTCACACACTAAAACATTCTTAAAAACTCATAATGTTGATTGTTGTTATCGGCTTGTTGTTGCAACATGTTTTTTCGTTTGTTGTTGTTGCTGTTCAATGGTACGTTTCTATTACATTTCAAATGCTCTCGTAGTCGTATGCATTTAATACCGTAAAATGAAATGTTTTCGTCCTTTTTCATTTCTTCCTACCCCTTAACCTATTTTTTATTTTCTCGTGCCACCACCACAAGAATCGTAAGCGTAACCGCAGCGCGTTAACCATTAACTGTTCTACGTTGTTGGTTGTGATTCACCGCACAGGCGACTGGTGGAAGCCACACACACACTTTCAGAGTATTTTTTTCAAGTTGATTACCGCACAGCTTCCCTTGCGCCAAACGTCACTCAGCCGTCATTCAACCATTACAATACCTGCAGGAAAAAATGGGGAAAACGAGACGAGGTTTTGGCAGTAAAGGTATTCGAATTCAGTAAGGTAAGCATTTATTTAAAATTTTCGATATGATCTGTGTATTATCCTGACTGTAAGACTATCATAGAAGGCCTCTACTTAAACGACTACGAGCAAAGTACTGGAAGATTGTCAAAATGATGTTCAAGGCGAGTAAAATGTAGCGGGCCATACCAAGCTTTAGGGGAGGATGGCATACACCCAGCTCATCTTCAAAGGCCTTTTAAATCTCTTCAATATATCCTTCTTTAGGTCTGGGCTAAAAATACTACGCTAGAATGCCAGGAAATTACCTTAGGTATATCCTCAAAGTTGGAGGTAAACCAGCAAATCAACCAAAGTTGTAACGACTACAAGAAAAGTCAGCTTCTGAACTACGAAAGTCTGCCCATAGAACGAATGACTCATCGTGGTGTTTATTTAGTGACAACACTTTCGATATTAATCCCCGGTAGATACAAAGAAACCATTTCGAGTCTCACCGAGAGCATATTGTATACAGTCGGTAAAAATGCAATCACAGCAGAATAATTTATATCTAGAAAATACTAGTAACATTATATTCTACAAAAAGAGGAAAAAGGGACACTATAATTGAACCTTTTCAACTTGAGGTCAAGAAACACCTTTCTAAGGAAAAATACATATCGGCTGTAAACTCTCTTGATAGGCCCGGGCCACCATCGTGAAAGAAGCCTTGCTATTAAATCATGCCAGTGTTGATGCTTCGGAGAAACTACTTTGCCTCTTTTTTAGAGTCTTTCTCCCAAGCAGACTATGACATAGGAAGATGAACGAAGTAAACCTCGGAAAGACAGGTATATCAGGTATGTATTCTAGGTTAGGTTAAGGGCCGCCTCCGTGGGTGGAGGCACACTTAGACAGTTATTTAGACAGTCCATTGTTTTGCGCTTAAGAGAGGGTGAAGGGAAGTCTGGAATGTGAAGGGAGGAGGAAGAGGGACTATGGCACCTAATGACCAGTTAGAACTCCCATCAATAACGAGAGGTTTAACTTGCGTAGTATCAAGAGCTCCCTGGACCGTCCACGATCTACACGTGGCCAGAAGGATTTAGACACTTTGCATTTCAAGGTCTTCGCTCTGCGCAAGCTGAGCTGATTAAACGCTAATCTATCCAGAAGTAGACCACATGAGGTCAGTGGAGTATCCAGAATTTCTCTATCCGGTCGTAAGTCTTCCAGGGTTCCCTTTCTTGCCAGCTTATCGGCCATGCAGTTTTTCATGATTTTGCTATGATCCGGAACTTGGTATGTATACTAACGGCTTAAAAACCTACCTCAGCTTGCGGTTTTTAAATTTTGTAGTAGGCTGTTATTCATCAGCATGGAAAAGACAGTTTAATCTTCCAGGCTGAGGTTGGCGCTATAAAACTTGGAAAGTACATACGCTGTAAGTCGTCAAACAAACAAATATGCTTATAAACACACAGCAGGATGGCGGTTCTCGTTTTTATGTATTATGGGACATCGTAATTGGAAGTCTTTGATCACATTTTTTACATGTGAAATGAAGTACTTGGTATTCAGGTCAATAATGGGCTAGCCCAGAGACATTTACATACATAGTTCCTTTCAGCTCTGTAAGACAAAAAGTGATGCACAAAATTACTGAAAAATTCACAAGTTAACAGACCAAAACTTTCATTTCAGAACTATCAGCGAACCAGCGTATTTACTAATGCCGGTTGTGCGGGGAAGAATAAGAAATAGAAAATAATATAATGTGCCATACTTTAGCTTACATCAAGCTCAGACCTCGCTCCCTTGGATCACATTATCTGCTACAGCTCTGTTGCAATAGGTCAACATGTTTGCAGTGACAAAGTGACTATTTCGCTCCTCTAAACTTAATCTAATCTACCATATAAGGACCATAATGAATATTATGAATATTATAAGATTGGGAGCGAATACTTTGTTAACTGAAGAAAAAAATTATATTTACACTAGATTGGACTGAGATTCAAATGATCCCGCACAGAAAGATATCCGTTGGATCTGCTGATCAGAGAGACATTTGTTTTATAAATAATAGCTGAAGAGATTCTAACGTCCCTCGTAAACTTCCGTTGGTGTATGATCTTAGACTTGCAAATCTCAGATTGCCGGGAGTTATATGAAAGTAGTTTAGAAAATTTGTTCCTATATTTAAAGTACTTATGTAGTATATCGTCGCTTAAAGTGTAAAACCGCGTATCAACAAAATGCAAAACCGCGTATGTGAAGTTGTAGAAATTAAAGCAATCGCATTTCTGGCTAGTATATTTCAGGGCAAATGGATAAGGATTGAGCCAGGAGCTTGTCTGAGCAAATCCCATTTTTGGCAGCCAATGTCAATTACGCGGTTTTGCAGAATGACGATACGCGGTTTTGTACTTTAAACGACGATATGCATGTGTATTCTTTGCATTTATCAAAATTCTAATTGAACACCAAAAGCTTACTAAATACATTGGCTATTGGCTATAGAAACCACACGCTTTTTACGTTGCGGACATTTTTTATTAACTAAATATAATTCTACATGCTAATTTGATTTTGTTTTTGTCCTTAAAGTAACCGTTTATACAATCATGATTTCCTACTGTGCATGTGCACTTACCTCGCTTGTGTGTGTAAATCGAATCGTTCACCCCATAATCGTTCATGTGTGAAAAGGTACTTTTGGCGTTGATATCGAAACCTTTTAAGGGAATTCTTTTTCTGGATTATTGTTGAGGTTCTCCCGTGTATTTGAATTCAAATACTGCTAAGTATGAATATGTATTTCGCAATACAACAAGGTATCTACTTTTATGTTTGGCGAAGAGATTTGCTGTTGTGGGTGTTTCTTGGCACCCCCTTGGGTAAAGTATATATCTCTGTGGCATGAAAGGGTTAAGCAGGCTTAGAAATGTTTTTTTTTTGGTATGAATAAATTTTTCTGCAATATCAGCTAAGGATCACTGTCAATATTTACCCAGTATGTATATGATGTAATATTTAATATACGCCTCTCCCTTCTACGTGAAAGAGCCTCAGAAGGAGGTGTAATGGTGTCTCTTTGGCAGAGTCACAGAAGTGACATAGGGCGATAGACCAGATTCCTAGATTATTCAAGTGAGGTAGCCTTCAATGGCTCGAAAAAAGTAAGTAATGATTCTTAGTTTCTCCTTAGGGAGACCTGTATCTTTTCATATTGTACCCTCCATGTGAGCGCTATCTTTATCGTGTTGGGGAAAGATAATGAATATTATGTGGTGTAAGCCCAGCTATTTATGACAAAAAAACCAAATAAGAGTTGTTTTTAGATTTTGAAGCAAACAAAACATAGTGAAAACATTTTCGTATTTTTTTTTTGCAATACAATTAGAATAAATTTTTTCTGTAATCTGGAAACTTTTGTGTATTTTTTTCGAGACTTTCTCGGGATTCTTTTGTACTTTTCGTTAGTATTCTTGTTATTTTCAGAACTTCTTAGGACTTTTTAGTATCAATCGAGACGTTTAGGCTTTTTTGAAATTTCATTTCGGGAATATTCAGGATTCTTAGGGGATTTTTCGGGACTCTGAAAGAATTTTTCCCAGATCTATTTAAAATCCGGTATTTTTTCTGGACTTTTTGAGATCTATCGGGATGTTGCCCTTTCAACAATTTTTATTTTTTAGTGGATAATATTTAGAATTTTTTCGTACTCTCAGGAATTTTCAGGAATACTTCCGGAATTGGTTTATTTTTCCGGCCCCTTTGAGATCCTTTTAAGATTTAGACCGTATTTTTTTGTGACCATCCAGAAATTTTTGTAAAAATTTTCCGAAATATACGAGATTCAGAATGTCTTTCCGGAAATTTTCCAGATATTTTAGGGCGTTTCGTGCTTCTTACGGAATAATTATAATTTTTCAGAAACGTTTTAGAGTTTCCTGGTGTTTGGTGGTTTCAAGACTTTTTTGAGGCTTTTCGGAATTTTTCCGAAAGGTCAGCGACGGATCATTTTTTTTTTTAATTTTCATAATTATTCGAGATTTTTTCCTGAATAATCAAGATTAAGGATTTTGTTGGAAATATTCGGGAATTTTTCGGGACGAATGGATGATATGCATGATTTTTCAGAAATTGTAAGGAAATATTTAGGAATTTCTTGGTTTTTTTAGGATCTTTTGAAATTTTCGGATATCTTTCGAGATTTTTTGAGACCTTTCGGAATTTTGAGCAGTTTTTTTTTGTTGGAAACGTGTCCGGCTTTTTAGGGATTTTTTTGCTAAAAATGCAAAAATAACCTGACATTTTTATTTAGAAAAGTATTAGATAAAATTTGCCTTTTACATATTTATGTATTAAAATATAAAAAGCACGGTGTCGGTTGAGACTCTTTAGAAACTTTAGGACTTTTCGGAGTTATTTTGTTTTTTTGTTAGGAATATTTTCAGTGCCGTTTGATTTTTCGGGAAAGTTTTTTAAGATCTTTTGGAATTTAATGTCCAATGTAATTTAAGGATATTTTGAAATTTGAGGATTTTTTTTTTTAATTTTTGTGATCTTTTTGTGGAATGTAATAATAAATCTAAAATTATTGTTTGTTTTCACTTCTAAAAATATTATCGGGCATATTTTGTCTTTTGTTTTGGCCTTACAAATAAAACAGTGAAAAACTAATTGGAATTGAATTTGCCAATAAAAGTCGCTTTATGTAAGTTAACTTTGCCATTGAGTTGTTTTATATATATACATATTTATGTACCAAGATGCAACATTCCAAAATATATTAATTATGTTTGTGACATTTAATATCCTTTCTACATTCAACCAGCTTTTAAAAATGCCGCTTCCCTCCTAATTCATCACATTATCAAATAAATAATCCACCGCCACATCAACACTTTCTCAACTGATTACAGCATGCAACATGAAACCAGCATTAATCTAAAATCCGCTACGCGCATCCAGAGAGATATTCAACCACAAATCGCACAAATCGTTTACTAATTCTACGCCCCCTCTTCTATTTCTTCTCATTATTCGCCGCCGAGTTGAGCGCCAACAAGTTTCCTAATACTTCCAGCGGTGAAACCAAACAAAATCATCAAATTTTCCAACAGACGATGGAGAAGAGTAAAAAAGCAAAAAAAAAAAAGCAGAAGACAACTAAACTTTTTCCACAACAAAGTAATTAGTCAAACGCATCAAAAGGATAACGCCAAAAAATTATGATGACTCTTCGAGCTAAAGCTGAAACCAAATAAAGTTTCGCTTACACTTCCGGTCTGTCACTCTGGCGTTGCACTAATTACTGTTGCTCATACGCAGTGGGGGTTGGTCGGAAAATATCTACTTACACAGCAACTCGGCAATACTTAAGTTCCCGTACCTTAGCTGTAGTCAGTTTTGTTTGTCACTTTGCTATGCGTTGCCTCATAATTTTCTAAACAGTAAAAGGAGAAGATTTGGAGTAGCGAAATTCGATTATTCTTCATTTGTGTCAATCAAAAATTTTTGTGTAGAAAAAAGTGAATGTGCGGAAGCGGATGTTATTAAGTTACATTTTATGAAAGCTTTAATGATGCAAACTTTAATGCATGTATTCTAAGTGATATTTTATGTTCATCTCATTTTAGTTTTATTGTCTTGTTTGATAGTAAATACTAGTTGCCTCTAAGGTGGATGGATGACTAATCGCTTTTGGAAGAACTATTACTGAGGAATATTTACATTAGCATCGCATACTACAACAAAATTATATTTTCTTTTATTATTCCTAAAGCTGTCATTTTAAAAAATATAAATACATACAAGCATATATACTTTAGACCGTACAACCTTCCAAGCAACCAAAAAATATATTCGCTGTATACCTCTGAGTCTGAGGTACTTTTGCCAGGCAATTAAAAAAAAATCCCGAATATAGGGGTCGTCTTCTTATATTTTTCAGTGATACCTAAATAAATTTTTGTTTGTTAATTCTACTGTAATAAATAATAAAAAAAATTATGTGTGGATCCCTCGCGCGACTGAAGTGAAACTTCTTCTTCCCATTACCAGGATTTTTCTGTATAAAAGAGAACAATTATGTGGATCTTAATAGCAATCTAAATCATAATTTCAATCTTAATCATAATCCCAATCTCAATCTAAACCTCAATAAAAACCTTAATCTTAATATCTAGCTTAGTCTTAATCTTAATTTTACCCTTAATTTAAATCTTAATCTTAATATTAATCTCGATTTCAATCTTAATCTTCATATTAATCTTAATCATAATCTTGATATTAATATTCATCATAACTCAATCTTATCTTCATCTTAATTTTAATTTTAATCTTAATATTAATCTGAATCGTAATCTTAGTCATAATCTTAATCTTGATGGTAATTTTAATCTTAATTTTATTCTTATTCTTCATCTTAATCATAATCTTAATCTTTATTTTAGCCTTAATGTTAATTTTAATTTTAATCTTAATCTTCATCTTAATCCTAATCGTAATTTCAACCCTAATGTTAATGTTAATTTTAATTTTAATTTTAATTTTAATCTTAATCTAATTCTATTCTTAATCTTCATCTTAATTTTAATCTTCATCTTCATCTTAATCTTAATCTTAATATTAAATAATCTTGGTCTCAATCTTTATCTTGATCTTAATCTTAATCTTAATCTTCATTTTATTTTTGACCTTGATCTCAATCTTATTCGTATTTTTAATCTTGATCTTAATTTTAACCTTAATTTTAATTTTAATCTTCATCTTAATCTTATTTTTAGTCTCAATCTTAGTCTTTAGCCTAATCTTAATCTTAATTTTAATGTTGATTTTAGTATTATTCGTATTGTTAATCTTGATTTTAACCTTTGTTCTAATCTTATTTTTAATCTAAATCTTAATCTCGTTCTTGATCTTAACCTTAATCTTATTCTTAATTTCAATCCTAATCTAAGCAAAAAAGTTTCGCTTGAAAATCTTCCTTAGCAAAAATTTAATGCTTTTTGGTGAGCTTTAATTTACTGTCGTTAGGATGGTGCGTTAGGGTTATGAGAATTGAGATCTGGTGGTTAAGTACTGGAATGGGGTGCCTGAGGATAACGAACTTTGGGACGGAAAAAATTGTATCTTTGAACATCGATGTATATATTTATCATACTTTAAGATCCCATTGTAAATGCCGAAAAATGTTAAAAGTCAACGACCCCTACCCTAAAACCTATGTTTTTTTTTTGACATTGCAAAAATTATTTCTTCCGGTACTGATATCTTCTCCAAGACTAAATTAGAAAAGATTGAGAGGCAGCAGCCAGCTGGTCACCTAAGTAGTCATCGAATTTGGATACAGGTCTTTGCTGATCCCCGCATTATTGGGGAGTCTCGCGATATCTTTTGGCGAAGTGCATCTGATTCAAGGTACGGGGATTCTAGGAAGAGAAGTCTGGCCCCAGTGAAGGCTTCGCATGCACAATCTGCTCAACTGTTTCCATTTCCTCGTGATATAACTGAGCAGTCTGCAGAAATTCTTAATCAGCGCCTGGTAAATTAAAGGAGTGATTCGATTCTTCGTAGTAATATTTCCGGCATGAAGGATTTAGACCCTCCCTTACCTTCCATACGCGTTCCTTCTTTATCCAAATGTAATAACTTCGCTTAACATAACCCCAGGGAAGACCGATGAAAGGTGCTGGATATATGAATCCCTCTGCAGCCCCCTTTCAGGCGCGAATATTTTTACCAATTCATTTTCCACGACTTCGCTCTGTCCCTGCACCATTATAAGGTAAAACCGGCGTACTGAAACGACGTGGTTTCAGGACGAGGAGTGTCGTTCTGTTCGCAGTGTGTCTCTTGATTTGTTGAATGGTCGCTCCACTTTGTGAGCACTGCTGCAGGTATACACATGTAGTTCAATGACAAGCTCCTCAACATGAAAAGCAGACAGATAAATATTAGGTTAAATATTTCAGGTGTGCACTGCGATCTAGAGATCTATTGCTCCCTCTACTCTTCAAATACCACTTCAGCTTAAATTTCTCAGAAACTTCCGAAGCGCTTTCGGAGATGGTGAATGAATGTACTAAAGCTGCGTCACATTGAGCTTAGACTTTCCCCATGACCTCTGCAGACGGTATTAAACTCAATGAGAATATGAATTGGAGTCGCCTTGGTGGAAAGGCAGAACCGGCAGAGCTCATTAAATCAAATATATGTGTATATATGCCCTCGTTGTCTACAGTGTCCAGTGTTTTTTACTTAAAGCTTCTGTTTTAGGAGGCCGATTAGGTGTTGGAATCTCCTCCACTTCGACAAGTAAATATGCATCAACTCCTTCCCCTTCCTACTTATATTCTTCTTTTTGGGACCGATGTCCAAGTGAGTCCAATATCGCATTTCTCTATATTTTCTTGTGGCTTGGTACCCATGCAAACTAGATTTTGATTTGTCTATCAAGAGAGATAAGATTCTAAATTAAGTTAGGGACTAATGATGACTTGATCTCATACTATTGAAGAGCGTTCAATGCCGCTCGGCGCTCGCGTAGGTAAAGGACCCTCTTATTCTGGTACTTCCTAAATAAATTTAGTGAGTAAAAGCTCCTTGCGCGGTCATCGTAGTATTAACCATAGACCGCTCAGTAACCATTACATTCCTCTTAAACTAGCTGGTGGGGAATGAGCTCTCCGTTCATTCACTCTTTCGTATTAGGGTATTTTATTTTCTGATTAGCAAAAAAATAAGAAATTTAATATCACTTTTTCAATGCAGACGAAGTGATGAAATACGATGGAGCCTGTTTGGTATTTTTTGCTTGTTTTGCCGAAGTTATAGTGTTGTTGTTTTTGCTATCGTTATCCTCTTTTTACTTCCTAACGCCACGAATATCCACATTTCATGCTTATTATTGCCACAATTGGCTGCCTGCTTGTCTGCCGTACTGTCTGCCGTACTGTCTGCCGCATCTTCTCCTTCAGCCGCCTAGGCGATTTATTTATTTACCAAATGTGTTGTTTTGCAGCTGAAAAGGATACTAACGGCAGAATGCGTTTAAGCTTACTTTGCCACGTTTTGCTTTGCGGAAATTCGAAGCAAACAGTTAGTGGAGTAGTCTCACATAATTCTAGTTTATCCAAAAGCTATCATCTTTAAACTGGTTCAAGGCGGACCAGCAAGCAAGAAGTAGTACAATTTTTCACATAGAAAGATTGGCTTCACTCTGGGTTCTGGTGTGGTTATTTTAAGACCTTTTTAACAGTAACCACTTGGTCTCATAAACCCTGAAACAAATTTCGTCCAAAACTAGTTTGACGAAATTTTGACCTCCGCTCAAGTAGCACAAAAGTCAGAAATACACCAGAATATTTTGGGTATTTT
>NW_016173721.1:0-2641 GCF_001687245.7 Rhagoletis zephyria
ACCTATGAAGGTTATCAATATTATAAAGTCACAAGAGCCCAATAAAATGGTGTGCAAAATTTTTAAAAAAACTGAAAATTACTTTGAGTTGCCTGTAGAGTCGNACAAAATGAAAGATAGTTTTTGTTTTAGTGAATCGACAGGACCTATGAAGGTTATCAATATTATAAAGTCACAAGAGCCCAATAAAATGGTGTGCAAAATTTTTAAAAAAACTGAAAATTACTTTGAGTTGCCTGTAGAGTCGTTTAGCGGGCTTGGTATAGTTCTTGCTAGTGAGTTAGGTGACGAAATAGTAACACTTTCAATGGAAGATATCCATTTAAAATACTTTTGTATACCTATCGAGGAGAAGTTTCTACTTATACCGCTCTTGCATAATCTTTTTCACAAATTTTCCCACTAATCACTAATTTGAGCATTCCACTCTCATCTAAAATTTTAACATACATATTTGAATTAAAATTTAATAAAAATTACTAATTATAAATAATTACAATATAATTAATAAACACAATATTAAATTAAAAATGAGATATCAGTAAATATAACAAAATACATATAATAATTATACAATACATATAATAAAAATACAATAATAAATTAATAACGAACTATTAATAAATATAACATGATACATATAATAATTATTAGTTATATAATATATTTATTTAATAATATATATTTTGTGTAATATACAAATGAGCTCATCTAACAACATATTTGAGACCCAAGACGAAAGTGGTAAGTTAACAGCAACACGGGTATAGAGTCATGCATATATGTAAGTATATATTTAAAATATGTACTTATGTATTTTTTTAGTAAACAATTCAATTATTGAGAGGCGACAATATGCTGTTGGAGGAGCAAAGGTCCAACAAGACACGGGTAACTTTTATCATAAGCTTTCGAATTAACTCTATTTGATTGGTTATTTACTTTTTGAATTTTAGATGTTCTAGAAGCCCTCAGGGAGATACGGGACAGGCTGCAAAAGATTGAGGAAAACGTAAGTTTATTATTCTAGGGGTGTTTTTTTTTGTTATGCATTTTTAACGTTGCCTGTAATTTTTTCTAACCTTTTCAGCAATTCACCCTCCTACAAAATCAAAGGACGCTCAGCGAAGGGCAATCGTCAATGGTACACAACCAAACTCTTATCTGCGACAAGATAATTGCAATGGACCTCAAAGTAAGTGTTTGACATCCTTATGCTGGTTTCTTTTGATATTTACTTTCTCGATTCTACGATTTATTAAAATATAATTTCGTAAAAATTTCTTCNTTTGGAATTATATATGGTGATGAGTTGGTTAGTTTTAATGTTCATGGGTTACTTCACTTAGCAGATTGCGTTAAACAATTTGGGCCCTTAGACTCATTTTCAGCATACAGGTTCGAAAACTTCATGCAATATATAAAAAAACTTGTAAGTAAACCCAACAAAATCCTTCAGCAAATATATCTCAGACTTCATGAAAAGCAGGGACTTCAATTAAATTCAGAGAACGAGTCAAAATTTGCATCATTTAATTTAAATCCGAACAAAATGAAAGATAGTTTTTGTTTTAGTGAATCGACAGGACCTATGAAGGTTATCAATATTATAAAGTCACAAGAGCCCAATAAAATAAATAAAATAAAAGTAAGTGTTTGACATCCTTATGCTGGTTTCTTTTGATATTTAGTTTCTCGATTCTACGATTTATTAAAATATAATTTCGTAAAAATTTCTTTATTTTCAGATTGTTGAAAAGAGTGAAATGCTTGCACAAAATAAGGCAATAAGCGAGTGCAAGGTCATGCTCAAAAAGGTGACGGAATCGATGTTCCGCATGACTGGTGAGACCCAGGACAAAGAGCTGGACGACATCGCGAGCACGTTGCCGCTGCAGTCTCAGACGGCAGTCGCTGAAGTGGAGGAGAAACTGCAATGCCCGGAGTATGCCCAAGCAATGGTAATTAAATCAAAGATTTTTCTTGAATATCCCTTGTTGGAACCTACATAATTCCTTTGTTTTAATCTTTTTTAAAGACGACATTCCTCCACAAAGTCAAAGGGGCATCTGAAGACGTCGCGACCATAATGCGAAATATTTTTTCTGACGAGCTGCTACAGGGGTTTAACTGGGACGGAAGGTGGGAGAAAAAGTCCCTTTGCAAGTTGGCACTCATCGATTCCATTTTGCGAAGTATACATTACAGTTAACTTTGTGCTGTTAAAATTATTAATAACTTGTTCTTATTTAATTTAGACGTATTTAAAAAACAAGGATCGAGGAGTTTCGAGCTCAGCGTTAAAAAATCTATTTTGCTGAGTCATCATAGAATTAAGCAGCGCACTTATCTACGCAACAAAAATAAAAATACAGCAAAATAATGTAAAATAAAATAATATAAATAAAAACATATAATAATTTATAATAAAAAGACAATAATAATAATAATAATTATAAAATTTTAAATGAAATAAGTAAGAAAATTAAAAAGAAAGAAAAAACCTAAAAAAAACCATAAAAATGAAATGAATTTACTTATTTTTTTAATTATAAATCGTTATGTGTTTTAAATAAACCTTATTTTCAACAAATTGAAAGACAACTTGTAATACCTTTGCTCAATAACAAAAAATTATTAC
>NW_016173721.1:5262-11645 GCF_001687245.7 Rhagoletis zephyria
TTGCGCCTAATCATAAAAGCTTCATGAATCGAAGCGCCCAACATTGTAAGGCGCTTGCAGTTTTGAAATCGTCATTTGTTTACTTTTTGTGTTGGAAATAAAATTTATTTGTCAATTCAATAGAAAATAATTGGAAATGAACAATTTCGTGCTAAAATTCGTGCAAATTGCATTAAACCACGAGCGTTTATGCAATATTTCGGAGCAGAAATATTTGCGGAAGTGCGTGTTGCGAAAGAACGGCCAAAAAATTTGTTATGTGTAGAAAGTGTTTATTAGCTGGTGACTTATGCAGGGCGTGCAAGTGTGCAGAAGTCGAGTCGTCATGCATTCGTTCCGGTATGATGAAACGATTACTCTACTTTGATTAGGCGCGTAATGTACCGAGTGCCGAAGCCTGTGCAGAAGGACAAATGGGGCCAAATTAAATATTATGTCGGATAGTCAGGCAGGTTAAAGGCCTTAGACTCTTTTAAAAAGGCAGCAGGTTTGCGGACCACTTGGAAGCTCACAATAACGTAACGCTGTGGTGGGTTCCGGGACATGAAGGGTTTGAAGGCAACGAAAGCTGACTGTCTCGCAAAGCGTGGAGCCCAAATGCACTTGCATGGTCCCTAGCCTTTTGTGAGCTAGTGGAAGAAACCTCAGAGCATATACTATGTGACTGCCCACCTATCATATATAACAGACTGATACACATTGGGGAACGATTGTCTTCTTCATCCAACATTTTAACCATGGCGCCCTCCAAAGTGCCTAACTTCTTAAAAAGAATAAGGTTGGAGTGATTATAATTAGGGTTAAGCACAATAGATAGATGTGTAAAGAGACAAACATTTGTGTAAGTCTGTACAGTAAAATGAATTGTTATACGTTGTTAATTTGTTTTTATTGTACTATCTGTGTTTTAGTTTTTCTACATGTTGAGTTATCTACATTTTTAATAAACTTAACATAAAAAAATATTAAAAACTTAAATAAAATTTTGGTAGGTTTTGGTTGAGTTTGGTAGGAAGTTTAGGTAGGAAAAAAATTTGTCCGTGGCAACACTGCTGGTAATGCCAATTTTATTCAGTATCATTTAGGACACTGCACACTTTGCGATGAACTTTGTTAAGTGTTGAGTTTATTTGCTCATTTCCCGCTGCTAAAAAAAAAACTCTAAATCAATCTCGCTTTAGTAGGATATGTATTGTACCCAATAAACATCAAACAAATTGTTCAACCTTTGGGAAATTTTTATTTCTCAAGTTGATGGCTCACATCGTTCTTCAAATGTTCTCAAACCTTGGAGAAAACTCTCAAGTTGATATCGAAGATAATTTTGCAGACGTTTTTAAGTCTGTACAGTTATACAAATTATTCTTAGAAAGTAAGAAAAATTAAAGCCCGATTAGAAATTTGTTCGTGGCGTTTCAAATTAAAATCGAAAACTACTTATATATTTCATTTTTATTTCAGTATTGCAAGCATACATTTCGGACCAACTGGAGAACAAGTTTAGAAATACATTTTTTCTCAAGTTGTGAAACATAACTATTTCCTTAAAAAATTCCCTTTTGTTGGGTAGGCATGATTTCACGATTGAAAAAACAATGTTGATGATTTGAGAAGTACCTCGGTTCTCAAAGTAACCTAAATTTAAACTCAAACCTAAATGTTTATTGGCTACATGTATAATTAGTTTCTTTTTTTAATTCTGTTTGTCCTTTAAATTAAGTGTAAACACAGTGTGCCGTTCTTGAGTAAAATTTAAACATAGTTTTAACTAAGTTTAAACGCCCAATCTGGCTCAGTTAAACCGAGTTTAAGCTATTAGCTATTTGGCTGCATATTTGCCATCAGCTACGAAAATATAGATGAAAGAAGAGAGAAACAATTATATAAAATTCTTAGTAAAATATTCGAAAGCCGAATTATTTAGGGAAAATTTGTAAAGCAACAAATAAGTAAGATGTTTTTAGGAAATTTTAAAATTGTGAAGAAGGAAATTAACCAACGCAATTTGGTTAGGAATTTAACTTGCATGGGACATTTTCGGTCGCCAAAACATAAATCACCTACAAAATTCTTTGAATTAAAATCTTTCAGAACTTTAGCACGCGATCATTTTAAAAATGAAAATAAATACACATGTAGCTGCAGTTTTGTGATCTACGGAAAGAAAACAAGCGTTGCCCTACAACGCAATTGCAACGGACGACGGTAAAGCGGTCGACGGTTAACCGCTGTCAAAATTAAAACTCGCAAAGGCATATGGAATGGTCAATAATTACGGCGGCAGCGTTTTTACCACCGACGTTTTTCAGTTTATTTAAATTTACTTATATTTTTATGGCCCAGCGGGGACCGCACAATGTTGATTGAGTGTTGATTGTAGTAATTTTTATTATTTTCACAAGTTTGCCAATGTTTTCATCCATTTTTTCTTCCAGAAAATCTACATACGTACATACATGCCCGTACCGAAAAAAAATTTAATTTTAATTAAAATTTTCAAATTAAAATGACTATTGACGGCAAGGCACATAAATACAGGTAGCGGCCAAAATGACGTTGCTCTCATGAGAACCAAACCTTTAAACTTCAACATGGTTTTCTTTTAGTTCCTATATTTCGTTACGCTTTAAATATCATGTCGTTTTTTTTTTTTTTTTTTATGTTCGTTAAAAACAAATTTTAATTAACATTTAAATTTTTGTAGTTTTGTGCGGTTTATACTTAGTGTATGTGTTAAAAATGCAACACCTGAAGCGTTCTTTTTATGTGATGTTAAATATAAATCAGATACCACTAATTTTTTGAACGTGCCTCAATGTCCATAGCGTAAGGAGCGTTGCGAAAGCAGCTATGGGGCCGAGTGCAGCGAAATGCCTTGCTGTGCGTTAAACATTTTAAAGCAGCCGATTTTATAAATGCACCGGGAGGTACAGGAAAGGCACGTTTGATGCCAAGTGCTGTTACTATGACTCTTATGCCGGAAAGTCCCTCCAACAACACTGCAACTCATAAATCAAAGACAGAAAAAACAAACAAGTTTTAACTAAAGAAAATAAATAAATAAAATTAAACTTCAAATTTATTTAAAAACGTCAACCAGTAAAAATTATATTTTATTTTTCCTTACACACGCTTATTTTTATTTTTACTCTCCCGAAAACTTTGACTTTTGTAGATTTGACGTCAAATTGGCCTGTTTTTATACCTGTACCCGAACCTGTTTTCATTGTACCATGTATTGACGGAAGCCGTCGTGCTCCGCAAACATGATTCAATAATTAAAGGTTTGCTCATTAGTGACATTAGAGTTTTGACACTCCCTTAGCTCCCTTAAACTAAGCGTAAACGGTAGGGAAATCTCTCGAGAGTTTCACTGAAATAAAAATCTCCTCTCTCAATTAAGTTTACACGGTAGAGCAACTCTAGGAGATATTCACTCTAGCTAGACACAATATAGAGAAATCTCAACTTTTATCTATCACGTACTCTACAAGCTGTGTACACGGTAGACAAGAGTTATCTCTCGCCTAGAGTTAGTTTTCTATCTCGAATTGTTGTCAACGCTTGTTGTATGTATATATGTATTTGTATCAAAGTCACGATGTAGAAAATATAGTTGGCGCCATCAGCGGAGCGCTAACCCTTCGTCGATTTGACAGCATTCACCTATTTTCTGACGTCGTAAAATACATTTTTGCAATATGTACAAGAATTAAATTTTCGAATTATACTTATTTGCCGAAAAAAATTGTAGGTACCTAAAAGTAGACAAATGTACCTATTTTTTATAAATTAAACATGGCAACCTCTCTCTTGGGTACTATGTGTACTTTTGGACTCGCATCAAACAACCTTTAATATATAAAATTCCCATGAAAGGAGTTTCTCCGAGCAGTTCCAGCCAAACTACTATATATATGTATGTAGGTATTCACCAAGTTGAGCAAGTGGCCTGGCGCTCTGACAAAACAGCAGATATCTCATGCAACGACTGTTGCCAGAGTGCCAGACCACCTGCTCAATTTGTGAATACCCCTTATGTTTTAACCAATAATTATGGCCCTTTGCAAAGGACGGAGGCTATTGGAAAAGCCATTGAAATACCAATGAAAATAAGAGGATGATTCCCGGTACATTATTTGGCTACATTCTAATTGCACTTTAAATTGTGTGCTTGTATCGAATATACGACTTAATGTCGTAGCCATTTCAAAATTTAACAATCTGTAATGAAGTTCATTGTCAAGACTTTACTATACGTCTCCGTAGAGCAAAAAGTCTATTTAGCTTGCTAAATAGAGCGTAGAGTTGTCGTAAAGTTTTGGATCTAGCTTTGTTGGACTGTGTACACGGCGAAAAAGTCTCGCTAAATAACTTTCACATAGACTTTGTAGGTGACTCTCTCGTAGAGCTTAGAGATGGGCACGGGACTAAATATTTAATCCCGATCCCGCCCATCCCGAAATTCGATTTTTAAGTCCAGAACCCGCCCATCCCGACGTTTTTCAGAGTTGTACCGCGGGTCCCGATATATATCTCTAAAGCAGGCTACAAACGGACCACAAATTGAAACGACGGTTGAGATTTCAACGTGTGTGGCGTGGTTCACAAACCGATCGAAGGTTGATAAAAATGTTCATGTCTTTCGAATTAATTTCAAATAATAATGAAAGATCTGGCATCTCCCGATTTTGTTTTGCTTTGCTTTTCGTTTTCGTCTCAATTAAATAACTTTCGGAGTGCATATTTCAAACATCGTTTTTAATTATGATTTTATGAATTTGCGGGGGTTGCGGTTTTATCGGGAGTGTCGGGAAAGGATTTGGGTCCTGTCCCGCCCGCCATATTTTTACAGATCTTCCCGATAACGCCCATCCCGGCCAATTTTAAATCAGTACCGAGGGTCCCGCGGGTCCCGCTATCCCGCGCCCATCTCTAGTAGAGCTCTATTGAGTGTTTACACGTCTCTAGCGAGATTTTTGTCTAAATCTCGCGTTTTTTCTCTACCGTGTACACTTAGCTATAGGCTTTGTAGGTGAGTCTCTCGCAGAGCTCTATTGAGTGTTTACACGTCTCTAGCGAGATTTTTGTCTAAATTTCGCTTTTTTTCTCTACCGTGTACACTTAGCTTTACAAAAGCTTTGCACACACACACGAACCCACACACAGTGCCTTGCTAAGGGAGCCGATTTTGTCAAGACGGAGCGAGACAACTGTTTTTTGAGCAAACCTGTTATTATTGAATCATGCTCCGCAAATGTGTTTACTCTGACGGATTTCATTGCGGCAACTGTTCAGCTGTTCACTTACCGCAAACCGCTTTACCGTCGTCCGCTGTAATTCTGGATAGAACTTAAATGCTCTAGTGAAAAGGTACGAAATAACGCGATGCATTTTCAACAGATTTATGATCCTAGTTATGGGCAGTGAACTCATTCTTTGGTACAATTTATGGAAAAAACAGAAAAAGAACTTGTCCAAAAAGATTTGAAGGATGCTGAAGCGATAAATATGTAGGTGTATTTCCATTTTGAGCGCTTTTCCATGCACAACAGAGACTGTACAGCGATCGTTTAGTACACTTCGTAGAGTAAAAACCTGGCTCAGAAGAACAACAGGAGGAGAAAGGCTTTCTGAATTATGACTCATGAGCGTCCATAGAAAACTCGAAAAACGCTTAAAATGATTAAAAAATATATCAAAAAATTAACAAGTATGTATATTTCGTTCGTTCCCCTTAGATAAGATCCTGGTTACGCCCTTGGTATGTGCATTCAGACCTTAGCATTGTCATTGTTTTTTCCTTAAAAAACCATATGCCTTAGATTTCTGCTAGTGTTTATTTTAGACTTGCTTACACTAAATACGTAAGGCGTTGAGTTAATGCAAAGCTTAAGTAAGCATACGTTTTTTTGAAATACCTACTACTAAAAAAATATATATTTTTTTTGTATACAAAATTGTTTCACTGTTGTTTATGCGATTTCTGCAAACAAATTATGTACATACAATAATAAAAAGGTGCTAACTAGCGCGTTTTTTTGTTAATAAAAAAGTTCTTAAAGAACGAAAAATATAAATCTGCAAGTTTTTATGTTTATACGCATGGACGTACATGTATGTATGTATGTAAGTATGCATGTATGTATGTACATACATTAGAGTGGTGCAAAAAATTTTTTTGCGAGTTAGGGTTTGGGGCACATTCCAAAATTTTTCCTCTTACCGAAAGAGGTGCTGGTACCAAACTTTGCGTTTCAAAGTATAAATTTAGAAGGTGCTCATAATGCTCATATTTTACTCTAGAAGTATTGTGTGCATATATTAATCAAAGAAATGGATAAAAAGAACCTAAGAACACTTTAAATTTAAATTATTTGAAA
>NW_016173722.1:0-2285 GCF_001687245.7 Rhagoletis zephyria
AAAAGATGCAGCGATTTCTATTCTCAAGTTACATACCTGATGACAGTAATGACAGTACGAATGGAAATTATAACAGCGAGGTTTAAGTTTTTTAAATTATGATTTTGTTTTTTTTTTTAGTTGCGTTCACAAACTCTGAAGTTACGTTCAAAACGAATCAAATTGAGCTCACAGAGATCTAAAAAAAAATCTATTTTGATATAAATTAGCACAAAAATTTGTTTTCAGTAAAAATTATGCAAAATGGGCATGGCACCGCCCACTTATAACATATAAATGTATCTCAATAACTACATACTTCACCGATCTCGACCAAATTCGGTGTAAACATCATGCTTAGTCCCCTTAAGCACCGTCTTGAAAACTTTTGAAATGACTTCGCTTTTAATCGATTTCGCCCCACAGCATCGATGTTGTGCCAAAAATTAAAAAAATGGATGTATCGATGTCAGAATCGATTTTTTTTTTTTGCACCACTACCCTGAACCTCACGGAGAAAAAGCCAATCTGACAACTATTGTGAACTTGTTTTTAAGATATCTGCATTTTTCTAATAACTAAAACAGAACGTATTCAATTTTTTTACAAATTTTCTCTACTAACTTTACCGAATCCTAAAAGTAATACAACTTGCCTTTTTTGCAGCTCCCCGCCATGAAGCAGTACAAGGAAAATGCATGTCTAGCTGATGATTCGCAGCAATAATACAGCAATAATCTTAAACTTTTACTATACGACTTCTTGCATTTGCATGTTCACAGAGAGAACTTAAATTACAACAAAATCGACAACCCATCTGGGCATCCATCCATCCGCACAATTGTCATTAGCATTAGAGTGAGATTTATACAGCAGTCAGCAGTCAATGCACAAGTATGTAGCTATGCATTTATAGCCGCATACACGACTAGATATATGTATTTAGAAACATGCAAATACGTATGCAGGTACATATATACATATGTATGTATGTATATCGGCGGGAGTGAGCGCATGCAGTAAGTACAACACCATCATAACACACTTTACACGTTTATGGCAGGCAGCACTACGAAAAAAATAGTGAGAATTTTCAGACTTTACACCTAATTGATCTGCCAGCTGCCACCTGCCGCCACCGGCCCAAGCCCGACACCCGCTTGCCAATCGCCACTGCAACTGCAATTGCCACAGCCACTGCCTTCCTTAGCCGAGTAAGCAAAATCGCCACTCAGCTGTTCAGTGATTCAGTTCCTTAGTTGTTTGGGCGCATAGGCAGTCAGCATTTGATCATTGCATTTCATTTGTCAGAGAGAACAAAAACAAAAGTAAAAACAACACCAACGCAGGCACTATCAACCTGAACAGATTGGTAGTACATAAGTACAACAATCACGGCAATTCGAGTGCGTGTGTGTGTGTATGTAAGTTCACTGGGATTGCTTCTCCGTGGGAAATGGCGTGTGCCCTGGAGCGTGTGCCGACCAATTTGACTTCTCGCTAAAGCTGGACTTGGCAAAAATATACGAAGGTAATAATTCAAAAAATATTTGCAGACACCAGTCAGGCGGCGGCTATAGCTAGCTAGCTGCCTGGGAAACGCTTGTAAAACATGTGCGCGCAACAACTGCAACAACAACAATGCAGCAAGCATAAGGCACCACCTCACTTAGGGGCTTTACAATACGTAATAAACACCCGGCGCTGGTTGCTGGTGGCTGATGGTCGGTTGGCAGCACTACAAGCAGCAAGCGGCAAGCAACTGCAACCGCAACAGCAGCAATAAAAGCGGCCGTAGATGCGGCAGCAGCCAGCAACAACAAGTACACCAATAAAGCTAGCGAATGCGCGCGAATTGAACGCGGCCAATAAGGCAGCAAGCACCGCGCGAATTAGTGACCCTGCGATGGAGCGAGTGGAGGCGGAGTGGAGTGGGGATGTTGCCGTGTTGTGCAGGTACATATAAAATATTTTGCATTCGTTGAGAAAATACATTCAAATATACATACATTTGCGTACAACTTAACATCGCTAAAAGAGGTGTAATCAGTGGACATGAAATCACGCAGCAGCCAAAGCTATTGGCATTCGGCGGCAGTCAGGGCCATATTGTTGCACCAATAACAGCATAAACATCAGCAATAATAACAACAGCAATAAGAACAAAAAAAAATTTCATAAGCATGCATCGCATGTCGGGGGAATTGCCGCCGTTGCTACCACACAGTGTAACGTTAACATATAAACTACGGAGAAAAATGGGGAAATAAAATAAATTGAGATGAAATGAAAAAAAATAATAATAA
>NW_016173722.1:3323-11642 GCF_001687245.7 Rhagoletis zephyria
CAACATAGGTATATAATAAAAGAAAAATTTCTGCAGAATTAAACAAGTTTAAATTTTTTGCGCATTGGTATCTCTTAAATATCCGTGAAAGCCTGCTGTCTTTGCTGCCTTCGCAGTAGCACATCCTGTTAAACCTTTTTCCAAGACCTTGGCGACGGTTTCTGGTTCGATCTCACGCATGGATTCTTCGATATTCCCCTTAAGGGTCTGAATCGTTAATCGATTGTTCGCGTCGAAGCATGATGCAAAGATCCTCTAGTCAGGAGCTCAAATTCATTTGAAGTCAGAGATGGCACCTACAATATTTATCCTGATAGCCAAGCGGAAATTGGAGCCCTGCGGCTCAGTCATGATATTCCGAAGCGATTTTGCAGGAAAATTTAGGGTTGACAAAAAAGTATTTTGAGAAGAGCTCGCTGCGGGGAGAGGAGGGTGGCTGCACTGTTAGCTTTAGAGTGAAACTGGTACATGTATAATCTGCAAAATCTTTCTGGTCTGACAAATGAATTTCGAGACTATTTTTCTCCACCTCGTTGCACTGTGCGTCCGCCTCCATCGCATTGACTACCAAAAAAGCAAAGCACTCATCTTCGCCTTCCCTCAACCAGGCGATCGGCTGCTGTGGCACAGCCCCTTTGCCCACCCACCTAAACCTGCCGTGCGGGAACAGCCTACCAACATACATAGTGCGGCGGGTAGCTCATCATTTTGTTGCCGAATAGCTGCCGAAGTGGCAACGCTGAGGTGCCAGCTACTCTTCAGGGGCTGACCGGCATAGTTTTAGGCAATCAGGCTGAGGCAAGCCGGCAGCGGTCAGGCAGGCATGCAAACAGGGCAATCAGTCGATGGAATGGATCAACGGGCAGTGTTAAGGTTGGGCGAGTAAGTGTGTGCGGGCGCAGTTGAGAGGTAGATAGCGTGAGTGACCCAGCGACTGCCAACTAGAGGCTGGCGGATGACGGTTAGCGGTTGGAGGCTAGCGGCTGGCAACTTCTGATGACGACGACGACGACAACAACCAAACTTTGACTTCCACATTGAGTATGGCTGCCGTTGCTGCTACCCAAAAGTTTCGCTGGTGGAGTTGTGGCCAGAGTAGGTGGAACGTACATTTGCCTGCTAACTGCAGTGCTCAAAATATTTATCAAGTTAATATTAAATTGTGCTAGTTGCAGTTGTTGTTGTTGCTGTTGCTGTTACTGGTAGGCAGTGGGTTTATTTATTTTTATTGTTATTGTTGTTGTTGTTGTTGTTGTTGATTACTGAGGCTTCTTTTGGCGTCCATGCCGAAAACGCATTTGGTTGGCCATCGTAAAGCACGTAGTCAACTGTTGCACAAACACACACACACACCTACATACATACACACACAAATTATTGTGCAGCAATCTGCCCTCTCTGCCACTGCCACTGCCACTGCAAGCGTATGACCATAATGTTTGCTAGCCATGCCAGTGGCGGCCACAATCTGATGATTTTCTACTTCTTTTACATTTTTATTTTATTTAAATTTCATTTTGTTTATTTGCCATTTTTAGTATTTTATTTAATTTATTTTCGTTTCTGCGTGGCAGTGCTGACTGTTGTTGCGCTTGCGCTTAGCCAATATGCCATTGCTGTGGTAGCAGCATAAAATGTGTGCAACATGGAGCAATCTCTTAGCCCAGCCTGCGCTAAGCCGTTGTCTGCTTTGCTGTTCGAGCTGTGTTCTGTTTATTTAGCCGCAGGCAAATTTTGTCGCACGTTGAGTATTTTTAAACCATGAGAAAATCCTTTGGCGCTAATAGCCCGAATTCCTTGCATTAAATTTTGCTTGACTGCAATTTTTACATACAAGTTAATATATTTCGTTCTCATGTATCCTTCTCGTGTTGAAGCGGGGATTGCAATATAAGCTGTGCAGATAAACTTACACACACACTTAAATATATGTAGAAAAATGCGTGGGTACATAATGGTGTAGTATGGTTTTTCAAAAAGAACAGATGGCTACCAACATACTTGTAAATATACATACATACATACACATATGTGTGTATGAAGATATATATTCGAGGATGATTGTATAGATATCAGTGATTTTCTGCGAAATCACTTGGCTTTCCAAGCACCCAAGCCTAGATGCGTTATTTCCTTACATCTCAGTATGAATCTAAGGTTAAAAGGTATACACAACTATAGTGGTAATAAACTTCAATCATGAATATGAGAAATCTGATCAGGTATACAATTTTGGCTAGTCCCTTGTCTGAGGCAAAATTGTACAATTTTTCCTCTAGAAGCCACACTTTTCATTTTCTTACGTCGGTTTTCCAGTTGATGGGGTATCACCGCATTCATCAATAGTGTTGGTCTGATACCACCATGTACTCGATGCCTGTACTCATTAAATGTATCGAAGAGAAAACTCGATGCTACTCAAAGTATCGCTACGAAATACTCAATTCTACTAGTACTCGACGAGTACTCAGATGAGAAATTCTAGTTCAAAGATCGTATACAATATAACAACATACAGCAGAGAAAGGCTTATGAAAAACTGAAAATGCCTTTTAATTTCCTTCTTTTTAGTTGCGACTGCTAACACCAGGCGCCTGGCGCCATATACTGCTGTATGCGAAAAAGTTTCCTTCATTAAATTTATGAAATTTTTGTACATGCACTTCTCAACTGCCATGTAATAGAACTTTCTTAAATTATAATTTGATGGCAGTTCAAAGGATGATGCTAGGTGGAGGTGGTAATAGTTGTTTACCATTGGTCCACTACTTTTTGGTCCAATAGATATATATTTTTTTTTATATAGACACATACATGCAAACATGCTGGTCTCCCCTCTCACTGAGTTATTCATGTTCCTTCGAGTCGTATATGAACCAGCGACCTATGGATCTAAAGTCCACAATATTTTGAAATAGGGTTAGGTAGTGAGAAAGCTCATCGTTAACTTGTGTTTGATTCTTCTGTTTCAAAACGAATTCTGGACGGTACTTCCGCAAATCATAGGCTTGCTCCACACCCTCCTCTAATTTGATACAACTTTTGTTCTCGACTTTCGTAGGACACATTTTGAATGGTTTTTGGTTTTTAAATTGCAAGACAGAACTTTTTTCAGTTGTTTTTCCAAAATTTAGCAAACAAGTAAATACTTGCACTTTGTACTCGACACCAATGAAGTACTTGTACACGCTTCTCGAAGTACGAAAAATACTCGGTACGTGGTAGAGGTATACTTCTAAGTACTGATGTCGGGACATTAATATTCATCAAAGTGTCAGCGGTTGCCGAAGGTGCAAGATCCGCAGACTTAGGCCTCCCCCACACAAGAAAAATCTCCTGCCATAGCTTCACCACCAGATTCTGGACTAACGAAATCGCACCCTCGCCTATACTGCTTGACGACGAACATCTCCCCTATTGTGGACACTGGTTGGGGACGAACTTCTAGAAAAACTTAAAGGGAATGGCTTAAATGCATATGGATATACTGATGACCTTGTCATCTACGTGGTGGGCTGGGATGAGGAGACTTGAAGCTCCAGGTTGCAGTAGGATGGTATCCTGAAAAGGGCCTGTCAAATAACCCAAAGAAGTCCGTCATCGTCCCATTTACCAAAAGAAGGAAGGTCAACTGGACCAAACCTAAATTGTTCGTGACAGAGATTGAGTTCTCATAAAAGACAAAATATCTAGGCGTAATACTAGATAAGAGACTCAACTGGAACTCGCATCTCACAGCGGTTACCAATAAAGCCACGAGAGCATTTTAGGCGTATTGGTTATTCAATACGGTGATACAATAGATTGTCACCTATGCAGCACTGGCCTGGTGGCCAAAAGCCAAGCAGACAACCTCCAAAGTCACTCTGGGTAAGCTCCACCGCCTCACACATAGATAAAGTGGCTTTCTGGAGCGCCCTGCGGCTACCAAAGTAGCTAGAAAAATGGGGACTTAAGGGGTCATTTGCGTGTCCTAAAACCATTCATAAATGATCCCGTTAGAAAACTCACAGACTCAATGCTGCAGAAGCTGACCTTTACAAAGCCCTACAAATTAATAATACCTGAAACGGATACCTGTAAAACGATAATCGCCATGTTCGGCGAGGGAACTCAAGTCTGGTACACTGATGGTTCGAAACTTGGGGATGGGAACACTGGAGCCGGCGTATTTGGACCTAGATTTCAAAAAGGCGTCCCGATGGGCTTATACCCTACTATATTCCATTCGGAAATTTTTGCAATTGAAGTCTGTGTCCATGAATGCCTTCGTAGAAGGGGCCACAATAAACATTATGTCGGATAGCCAGGCAGCGTTATGACTCTTGTAAAACGGTGTCAAAGGTGGTAGATAGTTGCAAAAAGGTACTCGTCAGACTAGGGGCCGGAAACATAGTAACCCTATGGTGGGTTGCGGGTCATGAGGGATTCGATGGCAATGAAAGGGCTGGCACTCTAGCGAAAATCGGTGCCCAACGGAGCCTGATCGGGCCTCAGCCTTTGTTTGGTCCATCCAAAGGATACACAGCGGGTCTCCTTAGGGGATGGAAGGGCTTGAGAGATAGGACCTTTTTTATGCTGTGCGGGATTTTTTCCATTCTAAGCAATATATTGACTGTACTATCCTTAAAGGCACTGTTATATAAATGCATGTACTTAAGTACATATAAGTATGTACATACATGCATATATGTATACACACACATGTATCAATCTAAAATCCTTTCCTATAGTCATCGAAAATGACCTTTAAGCAGCTGTGAGTCATTCAAGCACTTTAAGCTGCATTTATTTTCTTAAAAATTTATTACACCTTAATCCTTTACGAATACAAATAACATCAATCGATTTCTTTTCAACTTAACGGCTTAAATGACCAAACATTTTTGGCTAAAATGTTGTTAACAATGGATTATCCAACCACTTGAATGCACACAACTACAACAATAACGACAAGAACAAAACAAAAGCAAAAACAAATAAATAATATAAAAACACTTGCATTCGAGACACAATGGCTGGGATGTCGATCGCACAATCAAGCGCTGGAACCATCGATCGAACGCCTATCTGTGTGCAACGATCGGCTACAATCACACACGCACCTACAAAGGGGCGCTGCAAGAGCGCACATAGATCAACTTGTTGCAATGTGACTACAAAGCGGCTGACATGCACACCTTTTCACCTTTGAGTATCCACTAGAAAATTGTAGAGAAAAAAAAAAAAAAACAACAACAAAAAAACAGATATGAATTATACAGTGCTGCTTGCTACTCACAATGCCATTGAAAAGATTGCAGTCATTTGTTGTACAAGCATACACATGTATGTACAAATGTAGTATGTTGTTGCATGCACCCACAATGGCAGCGAGCAACAAAAGCGACAATTAATTTTGTAGTTTATGCTTGGCAGCAAGAAATTAACAACACAGAAGTCAATTCAAATCCAATTGTGTACTAATGTGTATGCCGCACAGGACTACCAGGAGCAAAACAACGAATGCGCTTCGAATTTTCAAATTGAAAATCGAAATTTTCTTTTAAAGTGCAGGCGCATGCGTATGTGCGAGTGCGACTGTGTGTGTGGCTTGATTGCGTGTGTGAGAAAATTGCATGTAATCAGACAAAAATGCAGCACATTGAATGCGCAGACAAAAGGCTTCAAAGGAATTTTATACGGTGTTCAATTTTTTATCGGCTCTTTTATTACGTATGATTATTATTATTATTTGTTATTGGAATTCTTTTTACTTACACATTTTTTGGAGTGTCCTTTTTGTTAGTTTTATGGCGCAACCAATTGACGAAAAAGTACATATGTAATTATTTATAGCAAACGATCGATCGATCGGCCAAATTCGAAGTGGCTTTTGTTATTATTGTTGAGATACACCTGGTAGCTGGGGCCTTAACACAAATAGTCATTAGGACATACATATTTTTTTTTATGGTGTAACCACTTTAGATTTATCATTTTATTAACCTCTTGATTCACTGGAAGCACGACAAACATATTTTTTTTTTGTTCAGTTGGAAAGGCGAGACTCCTTGACGACCAGTTTGTCCTTTTTTACTTTGCAGCTGATTGTGAAATTATCGATACGTTTCAAAGATTTTTAACGCTGATAATGTAGACCAATTCGGCGGTCACTGTGAAGAAGAGGGGAGCTCAAGCATAATGGAGTTGAATTCCTCGGAACATATTAATCAAGCGTAACCGTAAGCGTCAGATGAAGACAGGAGATGGCGAGGATGGCTGAGCAGGATCAAGGTAAATCACCGCGACCGAGGATGTGGGGTTATTCAATAGATATTATTTTATTAAATAATATAATTTTTCGAAAAAAAAAAAACATTTACGCCACTGTTGTCCTTCCACTTTGTGCTAACAACAACAATGGCGCCCTCTCAGCCAAAAATCAACATTACTTAAATCCTGCCATCGTGTAGATCGAAGTCATTGTCGACGTAAAATCACTGTTGTTCAGAGTAAAACAAAAAATCATTAAAATTAATTTTCGATGATCCAGTTGCCAGGTCAGAAACCATAAATATTCAAAAACTGCGAATTTCACAACCGTGTGCCGACCTCTGAAACGCAGTCCGGCGT
Source organism: Rhagoletis zephyria (assembly GCF_001687245.7). Taxonomy (NCBI): domain Eukaryota; kingdom Metazoa; phylum Arthropoda; class Insecta; order Diptera; family Tephritidae; genus Rhagoletis; species Rhagoletis zephyria. Next base: position 9,939 of record NW_016173722.1, read on the forward strand.
AATTCACAAGAATGGTATACCAATGTTTCAAAAACACCTTACGGTGTATCTGCGGGTGTCGTGGCATCGCGATGTCGCCTATCTTCATATATTTCACACGCATTTAGCTTCTTTACTTGAGACCTTCAACCTCCCTCTTATTAAACAGGCAATATGCCAGACCAAAAATCTTCATACTTTCAGAAAGCCAATCTGTCATCAAAGCTCTATATAAATAGCTACTTAATCTAATCAAAAACCCTTACAGAGTGCCTCAGGATCAGTCATTGATCTAATAACCCACAATAGGATCGCCTTAACCTGGGTGCTTGGTCATGAGAGCTACGATGGCAATGAAAAAGCCTACTTCAAAGCTAAAAAAGGGGCAGGCACACCTTTTGTTGGACTTAGCCCATTTCTTGGATTCAGCCAGAACGATATCAAGAAGGAACTCAACAAGTGGTCTATAACCTGCACTACCAGCCATTGAGACAAGTTCGAGGGACACCATCACTCAAAGAAGTTCCTTTGCTTCAGTGACAAAAGAGCTCGATCTGCGCTCATTCTAAGTAGGAAACACCTAAAATCACGATGTACAGACATTTGCAGATTCCATGATGAAGAAGAGGAATCAATGGAACACTTCATAACCACATGCCCAACACTAGCTCAATGCGGAAATTACTACACGCTTAACGATATCGACCCAATATAATTCTTGTGCATATTAAAATACCAAAGTTGAAATAGGGGGCACAATAGATCAAATCTGGTCGCGGTTCAATGGGCATATAGACCTACGCTCAACAGTATTGTCTGAATTATCCACCATACCTCCTGCAGCCACTATAATTGGACTAACCCCCCATTCTGTGCACTTGACAAACAATCAACCTTGACCATTTGTAAATAAATTTGCGCCTAAAACTATGCCGCTAAGATTTGTCTGTATTTGCTAAATTTGTTGCGTAAAGCGCCTAAAATTAATTTTTGCGGTTAGTCCAAATAATATATGAACCAAGAAACTTTTCACTTCATAGGCGACAAACAAATTTGGTATCCTTGCACAGTACCACAGATTCGTCACTTCAGTGATCAGGATCATGAAAAATTAGTTAGTCTCACATACATATATTTTTATGAAGAAATATGTAAATCAATTCAATGCTCTTTCCCCTAGAAATTTGACTTGGCATCAAAAACAAAAAAAAAAAAACCATATTCCCTCCTCCACCGATGCGTGTTCGCCCGACGCACTTGACGCATTTCTGATGTTTCGGACAATGATTAATAATCCAACAATCATATTGAGTATCATATGCCTTGACGCGCCAGCTTATCCCAAGAATTGGCTAAAGAAATTTGGCAGTTACAGCAATAGGCAGATATCCATGACTGGCGGACAGCTTGTCTGTTGTGGCAATCAAGCGCAGAACTTCAACACACTCTGCGTCTTGATCATTGAAGTGATTATGCAGCGTCGTCAATCGTCAATGATGTTTCACATCCTTCACAAGGGAATTGATGTTTTTGTGCATCCAATCAACTCAGATTGCGCCAACAAACGCGGTCGGTAGCCAGCACAATAGCTCAACGAGAAGCTGCGCGTCATGGTTGCATGCCACATTGCTGTAATAAAAGTGGCAGCAGCAACAGCAGTATAATGCGAATTATAAAAGAACACAGTGAGTGGCAAGTGTGTTGGCAGCGGAGGTAGCTACATAC
>NW_016173723.1:0-11641 GCF_001687245.7 Rhagoletis zephyria
CTCAAATTTTATCAGAACTCATTAGGATATCTCCCGCGGGTTGTATAAACTGTTATTTATTATAAAACTTGCATTACTAACCTTTTTGCTTTCTAGGTGACGTAAATATAATACTAGTTCATCCATGCGTGGAGTGTGATCGAAATAGCTGTAAACGCTAGATAATTTGAAACGGCATTACGGATCAACGCCGTGATCGCCTTCTTTGTAAATAATGTATAGGATGCCAACGAAATCGCTCTCATTCTCATTCGCGGTACCTTCAAAGTACTTATCCTTCTTCTTTATTGCCGCTGCAACCGACTAAGCGACTTTTACCGAGTCCAAGGGGGACGCTAGTCGCTTCTCTTTTGAGTCAACTGACGCCAACTGGAGCCAAGTCCTTCTACACCTGGACTTTCCATCACAGTGGAGGCATTTATCTGTTTCTACAACAAGTGTCCTGATCCGCGTCGTATACATTCGTGTCTGTAGCGTTTCTGTCTACTCGTACGACTTGACAAAAGTGCCATACGGCCAGTGTCCAGTTAGAACCGCTACTAGCCTCGCAGCGTCAGGTCTGGGTTTTCCTAATAAATTGTGTGGTCTCTTGGGGTTGTTCACGGGCCACATGAGTTTGGATATACGGCAGCCCACCGCTGCGCGCCACCAATGGTCCGACTTCTGAAGATTGTGGAGGAAGATTTATCTATATCTATCTATTTGGTTTCAGTTGATGATAGAATTCGATCCTCGGTCGAAGGCACAGTCTAACTCTCTCTGAATAACTGGTATGTAGCCCCGTGATGATCAGGCACCTAAACTAAGAGAACTAACTAGAAAAGGAAAACCAAGTAACTGGTAATTTCTACCGCTTTAGTAAGAGCGACATCTGCAAGTGAAATTCTCCTGCTAATGGACATACTTTAAATGTAGGTTGCTGGCTCAAACAGAGTCCATGATCAGTTTCAACCTTTTTGTAAAAGACGCCAAGTCCTTAATAGTGACACCTTTCGGCTATAAGGAATACTTCTGCCTGAAAAGCACTTGCGAACTCGGGCAGATGAACTGACTTTGTTTATCCCAGAGATTCAGAGAAAACGCCTGCTCAAACTCCTCATTCCATTTTGGAGCTATCGGTGTACAGGCGATGTAGCCAGGCAGATTCATGAGGCTCCCTGCCCCATAAATTTTACTTCAGCTCGTCTGTAATCGGTAGTCAACCGGCAATCGAGTACTGCTACGAGCAATTATTCTTTCTTTCCACATAACTAATTTTTTGCGTCTTATAGCAAGGTATACAGTAAATGGATTTGTAATAAAATTGAGGGCATCTGTAGTGCATGTTCTCATTGCCCCTATAGTCCCGCNATCGGTTAAAAATTGAGGGCATCTGTAGTGCATGTTCTCATTGCCCCTATAGTCCCGCCGCATGCGGCCCTCTGAACTCTGCCTGGGTTTACTTGATGATTCTACTGACTCCTTAGCGCTGTCCACCGTACCAGAAAAGCGTAGCATACGATCGGAGATACAGCCGCTGTATACATCCAAAGTGCAAATGCTTTTTCGAGCAGCTCTCTATAGCGCGGTATTAATGTTAGATCAAACGAGCAGGAGTTCGAATGCTCCAGAATGTGGTAAGGAAAATCTCAAGTTTTGAAGTGACACAAAAAAAGCCGAAACACATGAATTTAATTTTAGGTCGTAGACTACGGATCAGTATACCGTTTTTTAGATATTTTTTTTTTTNGGCTGTCCACCGTACCAGGATAGCGTAGCATATGATCGGACATACAGCCGCTGTGTACATCCAGAGTGCAAATGCTTTTTCGAGCAGCGTGTGGTATTCATGTTAGATCAAACGAGGAGTTCGAATGCTCCATAATACGTTAAGGAACATCTCAAGAAGTAGTAGACGGGTTTAACCGCCTGGACTATCGAAATTAAAACGTTTTTCATCAGAAAACACGATTTGGTACCACTCACTATTNATCATACATGAACTTGCCCGTACATGCTCACACATGGCATGTGAGCAATATTTTCCATGTTAGAGTTTGCATTTTTTCACTCGAAATGCAATCTCAAAACGAAAATATATTGAAAACGTGGGATACCATTACGAAATCTACGATCCAAAGTTAAGTTTACCTGCCTCGGCGTTTTTTTTTTNACACGCTGCGAGCATGCCTACGAACGTCTGTAAGTGGTGGTTTTTTCTTTAGCGTTAATCTTTTTATATCTTTTGCTGATGCTTACCATAGGCCGTGCAGTAGCTATACGTGTATTTAATTTCAAATTTGAGCGAATTTTAACTACAGAGCACTTTGATTTTGAGGCTTCCGGAGAATTCCGCTCTAGCAAGACTTAAGGACTTTTTTGTTCGGTTCTTTTTCATATTTTTTCCATAATTTGATGAATTTCTAAGGAAATGAGACGCAGCAAACTGATTTCTAGAGATTTATTCTGCTCTCTGCCTGTTTGTCAAATTGCTGTCTCGATAAACCAATACTTTCACCTCTTCCATCGAAGTTGGTATTGCACCAGGACCCATTTTGTGTTATAAAAATAGAAAATGCCAAGAGATAACAAAATATTCCTTATAGCATCTGAATATATTCTAGAGATCGCCTAAAAAAAACACATGTTTCAGAATAGAAGTTTATCATAACTGTAAATTTCTGGTGTCAGCTATTTTCTCTTACATTTGCCTAAGGCTCTGTTTTAACAAAAACAACAAGCGTCGTGGTGATCGCCTACTTCACAAAAAAAAAATAACCAAAATGCAAAACATGTAGATGATATGTGCATATGTAGATAGATATCAATTTTTGAATAGGCGGCTACCCTAAAAAAATTTTTTTCAAATTAAATGTTTTCTTAAAACGCTATCGTTTGACACGAATATTTTAATATTTCATTTATCTTGCGTATGAGTTAAATACATTGGCTTTTTCAAGCAGGTCGCCGCAACTTTCATTAAAAGTATTTTAAACTAAAATCTTTATTAATCTCTTTCGTCTGATTTTGTGATACAAATTTCAAATAATTGATGAAATAAGTTTATTTTTATTTTTATTAACACATGACAACTCTGCTAAACACAGTTCAGAAATAAATCGCTCTCAAACCCTTTACAACTGACATCCATCTTTTAGCAATTAATTTAACATATTAAATAATTTGAATTTACCTTTTTAAATAGATGGCAACCCTTTTAAAACTCTGCAAAAACTTTCTAAATGTTCAGAATTAACTACAAACCCAGTTCCATTTACTCAAATTGAATATGATTTTTTAAATANAATATGCCTCCCTCACGGCTACATATGGTGATTAATTAAAAGCAGACCTCCATTTCCTAGACTAATAGCATCTCAATATATTCTAGTGATCGCCTAAAAACACATGTTTCAGAATAGAAGTGTATCATAACAAAAAATCAAAATCTAAAATATGTAGATGATATGTACAATCGTAGATAGATATCAATTTTTGAATAGGTGGCTACCCTAATCAAAATTTTTTCCAAATTAGCAGGTAGCAACTTTCTTTAAAAGTATTTTCAAACTAAAATCTTTATTAGTCTCTTTCGTCTGATTTTGTGATACAAATTTCAAATAATTGATGAAATAAGTTAATTTTTATTTTTATTAACACATGACAACTCTGCTAAATACAGTTCAGAAATAAATCGTTGTCAAACCCTTTACAACTGACACCCATATTTTAGCAATTCATTTAACGTCTAGAATAATTTGAATTTAACTTTTTAAACAGAGGGCAACCCTTTTCAAACACCGCAAAAACTTTCTACATCTTCAGAATAAACTACAAACCCAGTTCCATTTACTCAAATTGAATATGATTTTTTAAATAGGTGGTAACCCCCCTCCCACGTTTAGTTAGAATATAAAGCCTTTTCAAGAACAGTTCTATTGTTACCCATATTTTAATAATTGATTTAACTTTTTAACCGTCATATTTGAAGAAAATCGATCAGATGTAATACAACGACAACAACAACAACAACAACAACAATTACGTTAGCATTTGTAATTGAATGNCATTTAACTTTTTAACCGTCATATTTGAAGAAAATCGATCAGATGTAATACAACGACAACAACAACAACAACAACAACAACAACAATTACGTTAGCATTTGTAATTGAATGGTGCATACTTGTCTATGGACCATTAACAGAAACCCGTAAATCCGAACTTGTGCTGTTGTTTGTGTTGCAAGACCGGCATTATGGGAGTCTGTCAATGTAAACAACGTGTTGATGGAACCAAAGAAAGAAAACAAACAAACAAAAAAAAAAAACAAAAAACGACAATATTAGCAAACAAAAGAAGATACATTCGTATGTATGTTGATAGCCAAATTTGACAAAGGCAGGTTTGCAAGCACTCCGTTTACCGAATGCAGGGTCTGGACTGGTTGGGCGGGTTGGTTCCAGCAGTGCAACATTTCTCTGGCAAATTGAGGTAGTAGGTTGTATAGTAGTATTAATGGCATGCTATACAACGTGCTAGCTTTCTTTGCTTGACTCCAAGCAGCGTTATGAAAAGTGAAAATAAAAAAAAATAAAAATAAAAAAAGTGAAGTGCGCTAAAATAAGTATATTCTTGTGGTGTTTATGCAAAAATGCAAAAATTTAAATCCATATTAAATAGTTATTTGCTCCAAACATAAATACATGGTTGATGTGTATGTATGTATGTATGTAATGCTAGTGTTCATCTTCAGTTGTAACACATTCATACATACATACATACATGCGTATATTAGTATACGTTTTATTTTTTTTTCGGTTTTGCGTTGAGATGTGTTTGTATGGCTGATTCCCTGAGACCCTAACTTGTGACTTTTTACATCAGTTTCACAAGTTTTNTTTTTGCTCCAAACATAAATACATGCTTGATGTGTATGTATGTATGTATGTAATGCTAGTGTTCATCTTCAGTTGTAACACATTCATACATACATACATACATACGTATATTAGTATACGTTTTATTTTTTTTTCGGTTTTGCGTTGAGATGTGTTTGTATGGCTNCTTGTGGTGTTTATGCAAAAATGCAAAAATTTAAATCCATATTAAATAGTTATTTGCTCCAAACATAAATACATGGTTGATGTGTATGTATGTATGTATGTAATGCTAGTGTTCATCTTCAGTTGTAACACATTCATACATACATACATACATGCGTATATTAGTATACGTTTTATTTTTTTTTCGGTTTTGCGTTGAGATGTGTTTGTATGGCTGATTCCCTGAGACCCTAACTTGTGACTTTTTACATCAGTTTCACAAGTTTTGATCTCCGGTATTGGCCGCAAACTTGCTGTTTTTGTGTGAAATTCGTAATACATTTTTATCTACATAAGTACATTGCCAATCCAGCGTACATACTGACGCACCTATCTACATACATACCAACATACATGCATACATATTTCTCATGTCATCACCTAATCAATGCATAATCATTTAACTGTATGTTTATATGTATGTATATAAGTTTTAATGAGTGTAATGAGAAAAATACCGCCAGTGCGAAATATATGTAGATAACATTGGTACTAAATATTTAATAATATTTTGTAATAAGTGATGAATTTTTTTAAGTGACCATTTTAATGAAATTGAAGATATTTTTTCTCAACAAGTTAGCAGTTGTAATAAAAGTTTGTATTTAAAAAGTGTTAAATCCTATAGAGAAACGCACTATTGCCGAACTGGCTCGGTACTAGAGAATTTAAAATCATAACTAGTATGCGATAATTATTTTTTGCGCCAATTTAACATTGCGTTGTCCTACGAAGTGTCAAATGTCGCTGCATCCCTTTTTGCGATAGTTCCGAACCAGTTCTAAATTGGGCAGATGAAAGATGAAGAAAAAGCTGGCCATATATAGTAAAAAATTAACCTAGAGGCTTCAACTTTGGAACACAAGCTGCTCTACTCAATATTAGTATAAGGTATTAATATAAATTACATCAGTCAGCAAATACGCCCTCTTCCCATATAACGGTATTTTTAAAGACTCAAAGTGCTATATTTGGGAAGCTCCTTCAAAGAGACAAAAGGTAATAGAACCTTCCACATAAGCTTGAATTAAAGCTATAACTCTACTAAGCTACTGTCCCTGAAAATATCATTCCTACATCTTGACTCCAAGGTCCCTGATAGTCATTTATTTAATTGATTTTAACAAAATTTTTTCTCCAATACTTTTTTATTGTTCAATAAATGACTATAAGTGACCATCAGGTCAAGGTGCGTAGATGGTATTTTTAGGGACAGTAGCTGGACGAAGCTGGTTACTTTCTTTTTGAATTCTTAAGAACGTTTTAAGTTTAAGTACTATCTTCAAAGCGCAGAATAGCCGATCTCCCACGATGCCAACTTTTTCAACAATCAAATAAAAAAATATTCTTATATATATGTATATTTTTTTTTAGACAGCTTTTACAATTAATTTTTAAATATATGTGATTGTGTCAAAAATTTAAATTTATTGACCTAAATTATTTAAGATACCGTCAGAAACGCGTTCTATCTCGCAAAAAATAATTAAGTGCTTTAACCATTATTTTAAAATCAAATTTCCGAAACACACAATTTTAGAGTCAATGAGAAAAGCAGCATAAACTTTTGTGAGAATAGCAAGTTCAAACTGCTTTAGTGAAGAAGATACAAAAAATGGTGCCTAATACTTTTCTTCAGCTACGCAATGGACCTTCCGCTTGATAAATTACCATGGCTTGCAACAGTCGGGAAACTTTGATTTTGGAATATTGGCCAGTTTTTTCGTCATTTCTCTCACTGTACATGCCAACGATTTTAAGTTATTTTCAAAGAAATGTGTTATGAATTCAAAGTCAATTTTTTTCAATGATTGCACTATGGCACTATCAAAAGTTGCGAAAATTTTCCATAAAAAATTTCTGAAATTGGATGGACTATCTAATTAAATAAAAAGCAAGCACTTAGCACGAGTTTAAAAAAAAAATTATTAATTATTTCATTGCTGGTAGAAACTTAAACTTGGAAATTCTTTGAAAATCACGTTCCGCCTATTTATAGAAAATACTATATATNATTTGCTCCAAACATAAATACATGGTTGATGTGTATGTATGTATGTATGTAATGCTAGTGTTCATCTTCAGTTGTAACACATTCATACATACATACATACATACGTATATTAGTATACGTTTTATTTTTTTTTCGGTTTTGCGTTGAGATGTGTTTGTATGGCTGATTCCCTGAGACCCTAACTTGTGACTTTTTACATCAGTTTCACAAGTTTTGATCTCCGGTATTGGCCGCAAACTTGCTGTTTTTGTGTGAAATTCGTAATACATTTTTATCTACATAAGTACATTGCCAATCCATGCGTACATACTGACGCACCTATCTACATACATACCAACATACATGCATACATACATGCCTACATGCATACATATTTCTCATGTCATCACCTAATCAATGCATAATCATTTAACTGTATGTTTATATGTATGTATATGCATAAGTATTAATGAGTGTAATGGGAAAAATACCGCCAGTGCAAAATCGAAATGTATGTACATAACATTGGTACTAAATATTTAATAATATTTTGTAATAAGTGATGTATTTTTTTAAGTGACCATTTTAATGAAATTGAAGATATTTTTTCTCAACAAGTTAGCAGCTGTAATAAAAATTTATATTTAACAAGTGAACTGGCTCGGTACTAGAGAACTTAAAATCATAACTAGTACGCGATAATTATCTTTTGCGCCAATTTAACATTGCGTTGTCCTACGAAGTGTCGAATGCCTGCCGCTGCATCCCTTTTTGCGATAGTTCCGAACCAGTTCTAAATTGCGCAGATGAAAGATGAAGAAAAAGCTGGCCACGTATAGTAAAAAAAAATTAACCTAGTGGCTTCAAATTCGGAATACAAGCTTCTCTACTCAATATTAGTATAAGGTATTAATATAAATTACATCAGTCAGCAAATACGCCCTCTTCCCATATAACGGTATTTTTAAAAACTCAAAGTGTTATATTTGGGAAGCTCCTTCAAAGAGACAAAAGGTGATAGAACCTTCCACTTAAGCTTAAATTTAAGCTATAACTCTACTAAGCCACTGTCCCTGAAAATACCATTCCTATGTACATCTTGAGCCCAAGGTCCCTGATAGTCATTTATTTAACTGATTTTAACAAAATTTTTTTCTCCAATAATTTTTTATTGTTCAATAAATGACTATAAGTGACCATCAGGTCAAGGTGCGTAGATGGTAGATGGTGCCATATACTTTTCATCAACTACGCAATGGACCTTCCTCTTGATAAATAACCACGGCTTGCAACAGTCGGAAAACTTTGATTTTGGAATATTGGCCAGTTTTTTCGTCATTTCTATCACCGTACATGATAGCGATTTTAAGTTATTTTCAAATTTCTTCCAATGATTGCACTATGGGCCAGCAGCTAATCAAAAGTTGCGAAAATTTTCCATAATAAATTTCTGAAATTGGACGAATGGACTGGACTATCTAATTAAATAAAAATCAAGGCACACTTAGCCCGAGTTTAAAAAAAAATTTATTAATTATTTCATTGCTGGGAGAAACTTAAACTTTGAAATTCTTTGAAAATCACGTTCCGCCTATTTATAGAAAATACTATATATTATTTGAATTGCAAACCTTTTATCCATTATTTTTCTTCAAAGGAAATATTTCAAGTTTGGCTGTCCCATCATCAAACAAACTAAATTTTGAATGCTGTGATGGGCGGAAGTAAAGCTCTACGTCGAAAATCTACAGTCACAAACGACACCCGAAAACCCTTTGAATCGACTCTAAGGCGTGCTTTAGCGGAAAACTTCTAACCGACCAGATATAAATGAGCAGTATCCGAGAAAAAATTTAGTATTAACCCTAAATCTCTGAACTTCAATGGGCCCTCGGTTATAAAATAATCGTTCAAGTGCGCCGTGCAGTCTCCATATCCGTTCTGCAAAATCTTTATGGAAATTCAGTCTTCATTTTCCTGTAAGGATTCCTGTAATATTTCCTAATTTATCTTGGATAAGCTATTTAATACGGCTGACGAAAGGGCCCCGCTTATCTGCATAAACAGCCTTTATTTGAATTAATTCATGCAAAATAATCAATTTTCAAATGTGCCTATTGAACTTGCCGATTTTATGCTGCCAATGCTGTCGACATTTGGTAACTGTTTGCAATTAGCGGAGTTTACAATCGACATGCTTGACAACATGGTGTAATAGCTTTCAAAGTTCAATCACGTGCGCTCATGCGTACATATGCATGCTTTAGTGTATGTATATGCAGACAATAACGAATTTATCAAGAACATCAAATAAGCTTTTTCCTAAATGTAGATAAGTGTTGTATCGTATTTGTGTGCTAGTTGATCTGCATAAGCATGCCCGTCTGTCACGCATTTANGTCGACAAATGAAATTTTTAGTGCTGTGATGGGCGTCGAAAATCTGCAGTCACAAACGACACCCGAAAACCCTTTGAATCGACTCTAAAACGTGCTTTAGCGGGAACCTTCTAACCGACCAGATATAAATGAGCAGTATCCGAGAAAAAATTTAGTATTAACCCTAAATCTCTGAACTTCAATGGACCCTCGGATATAAAATAATCGTTCAAGTGCGCCGTGCAGTCTCCGTTCTGCAAAATCTTTATGAAAATTCAATCTGCATTTTCCTGTAAGAATTCCTGTAATATTTCTTAAGTTATTCTTGGATAAGCTATTTAATACGGCTGACGAAAGTGCTCGCTTATCTGCATAAACAGCCTTTATTTGAATTAATTCATGCAAAATGTTCAATTTTTCAAATGTGCCTATTGAACTTGCCGATTTTATGCTGGCAATGCTGTCGACATTTGGCAACCGTTTGCAATTAGCGGAGTTTACAATCGACATGCTTGACAACATGGTGTAATAGCTTTCAAAGTTCAATCACGTGCGTCATCATGCGTACATATACATACATGCTTATGTGTATGTATATGCAGACAATAACGAATTTATCAAGAACAACAAATAAGTTTTTTCCTAAATGCAGATAAATGTTGTGTCGCATTTGTGTGCTAGTTGATCTGCATAAGCATGCCCGTCTGTCACGCATTTAACACATTCCTTAAAGGTATTTTAGGCTATAAGTTCTAAAAAGTGCTTTGAAATGCTCTAAATCTTATAGATTGTTCCAATAGCAATTTCTTTGAACCTCTTCCGCCAGCCAGGACAGAGTGGAGAGTTTCCCCTTTCCTAAGCCACAGAAGCACTTTGGGCTAATGGAAGGAACTGATTCTCCCCTCCGTGCAAGTTTATCGGATTCCAAAGGACCCAATCAAAATTGTAATATTCTGATTTCGGCAGATGGACACTTCATCTTCATCAAAGGAACTAAAAACTGCAAGGAAGTAAACTACCGGATACCGGCTTACCAATTACCAAGCTCAGTGTGAAGATATGAAGCTGAATAAAAATTANATCCAAAGGACCCAATCAATCTTCATCAAAGGAACTAAAAACTGTAAGGGAGTAAACTACCGCATACCGACTTACCAATTACCAAGCTCAGTGTGAAGATATGAAGCTGAATAAAAATTAAATTTCATATGGCCATTTTCTGTTTAATAAATTGTAATTCATGTATTAATCAAACTTTGCGAAATACATAAATGTTGTAGAATAACCGATAAAATAATTTACAATTGTATGCATTATAATCTATTTATGTATTGTATATATGTAATAAGTATATTTGTAGGTAGCATTAATTATATAATTTTACATTGTATATGTATGAATGTAGGTATTTAATAAATGCGTGTACGTACAATAGCTTATTGTTCCCAATTACAAAAGCCTTCTGATTTGTTCTCATTGGACTACCAGGGCAATTCTGGCCACTGTCTTGCACCCACCACAGTTTTCGGTAGACAAAAGTCCATCGCAAGACAATTGTCAATTCTGGCACTATTTTGAAAGCTCTCTTCTGTCTTACGAACAATTCTTATGGTTTTTCTGTTTCTCTTTAAGTAACCGGTTTTCTAAAAATGAAATAAAATCTTTCCTTTTTGATTTAATTTTCATTTAACTTTTAGATTTTGTTGTTAATAAAAATAACATAACTTTTTTTTAAATTAAGATTTTTTAAGATTTTTTTTCAATTAATTTTATTTTTTTCTTTATTGAAATTTATTTGTTTTTCTTATTTAATTTTCTCTTGGTTTTGAGATCCTGTTTTGTAAAAAGAATAACAAGTTGTAATTTCATTTTGTTTTTCGAAGCTTATTTTAATTTTTAGGTACTTTTTTCTAATTTTATTTTGTATATTTGTTTTTTTAGTTTTTTGAATATACTTTTTAATAAGATTTTTTTTAATTCAATTTAATTTATATAACTAATCATTTTTATTTTTTCTTAATAAGAATTTTCATTAAATTTTTAAATTTTATTGTTTTAAAAAGAAACATATTTTTAATAATAATCTAAATTTTAGAAACAGATAAATTTTGTTTTTAATTGATTATTTTTTGTGAAATTTTCTTTTTTGATTTTTATTTTCAAAAGGAAAAACATACACATTTTTG
>NW_016173724.1:0-11641 GCF_001687245.7 Rhagoletis zephyria
TGAGAAGTTCATTGGCATGAAGAATGCGTACAATATAATAGGTATGTATATAGAATGCTATCGAATTAGTGAACACACAGCAACAAGGACAGGAAATTGGCTTTATGTGTGTTAAAGACTTGCGCAGAAACGAATGTGTTGATATCGAATATGTGAACAAACATACATATGCAAGTACATATCGTCGCCTGTTATATGTACATATATTTTAAAATAAGATTTTTCGATTAGTGTTATGAGTTTTTTGATATCTCCTTTAGTTTCCGAGATATTGGATAACAAGTTCGTTAATTTAGTACTCCTTCATAGACTCAAAAATTATTAAAAATAAGCAATAAATATAAAAGAAATTTAAGAATTTCGTAGAATTCTCTGTTTTTGGAGAAATTGCATTCCAAACTTCAATCGCGATTTCTCAAAACCTGCCGAAAGTAACGCACCTCAATCTTTTGTCCTGGCGGCAATATGTAAATATCTACTTACACATTTAGGTGTAAGTACCAACAGTTGTCCACAAAATATTAGGAGGGCGATGTTTTGACCAGTTTTGACCAGTTTTGACTAATTTTATTTAATGTTAATTATTTTACTCTAGCTGGTGTACAACAAACGCAAGATAAATTTCGTCAACCAAAGGTAAAAGGTTTTTTCATTAGTTTATGACGACAGAATAGTTTACAGATGCATTTAGTTACAAGTAATGGTGCAAGATATTTATTGATTTACTGAAATTTATCGATTTCTCGAATCGAAGCTTTTGGACTTTTCAAAACACATCGAGCTTCCGAAATTTCAAGGTTGTATAAGTTTATCAAGTTATTACCGCTTATCAGATGTTATCGTGTTATCAGAGTGTAAGGAGTTATCGAAATTTGTCAGATGCTTACGAAAAATATGGAGCTATCAAAATTAACCGAGTTATCGAAATTTATAGAGGTGTGCAAAGTTTATCGACTTATATCATGGTATATAAATTTTTTAGTTATTGAAATTTATCGAGCCCCCGAAAGGTACAGTTATCAAAAATTATCGAAATTAGCCGAGTTATCCAATTTTGTGGAGTTATCGGATTTTTGTGTTTTTGAAATTCATTGAATTATCGATATCTATGTATGTAATTATCGAAATTTATCGACAAACTGGAATGCATCAGGTCAATTCCAAGCCCTTAAAAAGTCATTTAAAGAAATAAAAAAATTTTATTAGCTCCTTGTAAATAAGTTAAACGATGTGCTAAGTTCAATGGTCTAAAAAAAAACAACAAAAACGGTCGAACTTCGACAGTAACTGGCACTCCTAGTTTTCTTTAATCTCTATCCAATAATCTCCAGTTTTCTACATGGGCATGGAATGGATTTCATATACATCCGCACCGAAATCCAATACTATATCGCAAATACTTTCAAAAATATGCGTTATCAAGATTCAAGGTGTGTGAGATTCCTACTTGAGCATAGGCTGGGTGTCATATATGAGACATTCTTTTCCATATCGGACACCAAAGTTGGTGTCACACTTTCGATTGGCTTCAAATTCTTTTATTGTTGTTGTCATAAAAAAATATTTTAAAAATAGTTCCTGAAAAACGCCAATTTTTTTGAACCATGTTTTTTTTATAAAAAATTAAACTTGAATTAAGATGGTGTAATTTTAGATCCCTAATTTACTGGTCTTCACTATGCAAATTAAGTTCAATTGCTAATAGCTAAGTTAGCTTTAGGATTATCCTATGACCATTAGCGCACACAAGGGGTGGGTTTTGGGGTTCAAACCCCCCCTAAAGCTAATAACCTCAAATACAATCTGTATCTTAAAGCTAAGAATCCAGCTCTCAAGGAAATTATAAGAAATATTTATTACAATTTCTGTTGCTTGAAAAAGCGCTTTGCTTTTGCTATAAATTTTCATGAGGAAATGAATATACGAGCATTTTTTTCTTGAGAGCTGCGAACTGATTTAAGAAATTTTGGTAGAAGAAAATTTCTTTTCATTTCTCGTCCGTCGTTTTATATGAATTTTTGGTTTTTCTTGAGAGTTCAGTTAATTTTTTCGGTATTCGAAATATTAAAAAAAATTAGAAATCGTGAAAAATCACCATCTCTATCGAAAGCCAGAAACCAGAAATCGAAAAAAGGAACATAAAAGTGCAAAAATTCATGGAATCAATAAATTTATTTTTACTGACTCTTTTAAAATTTTTTATTAGGTACTTTTAAAAGTTGAGCGCATCTTGAGTTTATAGAACTTTTTATTAAACAAGTAGTTTTTAAGGAAAGAACACAACCGACTTCAAATTTAGGGGTACCGTTAATTTCTTCATGATCCAATCATCGGATCTCTAAACCAAATTACGGGACGAACCTTGAGTTACCATCGTTCCAATAAAAAAAGGATTATTGAAATCGGTTCACGTGGTAAACAAGTTATGTATTCCGGCGAATTGATAACCTCCCCTTTTTTGAAGTCGGTTAAAAGTGTTTGAGTTCTGTTAATCTTATGTAAATAAAGTGCAGTTTATGAATTTTAAAACGTTTATTTATTTATTACATACTGTNCGTATTATCTGAAGCAAATTTTCAGTATTTTCCGCTGATATATCTTCAGAAATATAAAACCCCCCCTAAAATATATTCCTGGGTGCGCCCTGCCTACGACCATCTTATATATAGAATTGTTAAGCCTGTTTCTTTAGCTTTAAAACCGACGTTAAGATGACGTCTCTACGATGAGAATCAGAGTCACGCAAAAATCCAGGCTTTGACAGATCATGTCTCCGAAGAAAAAGAAAAGAAAAAAATATTCCTTGGAAACGTATCATCTTCATGTATAGAACACATAAAAACAAATTTTATGCGATCGGAGACATGGTATTATTTCTTTTACGAAATGTGCCCGCTTTAACAAAAGATGCGGCTCATATATCCACACCAAATTAAAGTGCTCCATTGCAAATACTTTCAGAGATATGCGGCATCAAAAATTCAATTAGTATAGGTGGTGCCACGCCCACTTTTCCAATAAGATATTTTCCTGTGGTGGTGAAATCGGACTAAAATTACGCTCACTGTCCCCTTGCAAACAAAAAAAAAAACGCAAAAACGTATACTAAAAATTTCAGAAATTTTTCACAAAAAAATTCGAAGTTTCTGAGAAAAGCCCATATGCATATTTATAGTATACGATCGTGTATGCACATGCGCTTAAGAATACATATGTGTATGTATTTATATATATGGACAAGTACATGCATACATTTAATTCAACGGTATGTTGAACGAGTGGGCACTTGTCGCATTATTGGCATGTAAAGCAAGTGTGGCATGCAGCTTTTGCAAGGACGCATGGTGTGAAAAGTGGTACGTATAATAGTACTTGCATACACATACATAGTTGCGTGAATATTTCTAAAGCCCCACAGCGAAGATAGCGAACCGCACACTCACTCGCCTACGGACCAGCGTAGAAATTCGTAACTTTATCACCAACACGCACTAAATAAATTTCATTTATGTTTCCTACTTCCATATGCACATATGTACATATCGCACACAGTCTTCAAAAGAGTCACAACTCAAAATTTGGCCTTTTTGAGATTATGCGCTAAAAGTGTGCACAGAGCTTTTATTTACCTTTCAGCAAAAGCTCGAGCAAATTTTGGTTGAAATTTGTTAAAAAAAAAACCTAAGGTAAAGTCGCCCTTGCCCATATGATTATCATGTGCTAAGAAATAATGGGCCTCATGCATAAAAAGTGAGCTTAAGCTCCGACTCGATTTTCAGTACAAATTCTTGAGCTTGAGCTCACCCCTTCAGTGCAAAAATTGAGTCTGAGCTTAAGCTCACTTTTTACGCATAAGGCCCAATGTTTTGCAGTTCTGTTTTGAGTTGTGACTCTTTCGAAGACGGTGTGCGATATGTATGTAGGTACTTATGTATGTACATAAATAGGAAGCTGTGTAGCTGTTGTCAAAAGCCTTTTGGGGCGGCATCGTGTGCGCACCACGTCCGCGTTTGTGTGAGCGTTCGTTTGTTTCTCGCATTATTTATTATTATTTTCCAGCTTGCCCATTTTGTGCAACGCACTTGTCGCACGCTGTTAGTTCTATATAATGCTGGCACTTTTGCTTTTGTTGCGCTTGCAAAAACAGAATTGTATAGACACACCGGGAGCCACCCACACAAAATATGCGTTATGTATGTGTATGGATATGTGTATGTAAGTGCATGCATACAAACTTTGTGTATAGGCGCATGTTTTGAATTTTTGCCTAGCGGCCATTGTTGTCGCTGCTTTTGTTTACATATTTTATTATTACTCTGCAATATGCATGTATGTATGTATGTACATATGTATGTGTGTCTGTGCGAGTGTGTGAGTCTCATGTTGGTTGCCGTGAATACCGCTTGGCGTGGGGGCGTAAAGGCATAACTTTGCACGCCGTTGTGGCGTAGATAATGTAAATGAATAATAATCCATTTAAAAGCATCAATTTGACATAACGTTGTGCTTCTGTTGACTGTTCTTCCAGGCATTGTGGCGAAAATGAGGCAAGTAATGAGCGCCACGCAAAGTAAATAAAATACGAACATTTATAACAAAATTGTATGGCGGTGCATACATACATACATATGTACATAAACAAGTACATATTTGCATTTTCGTGTTTCGAGGTGCGGTTGCAGGTGGCGCTAAAGCAATTCCACTAAATAAAATAAGTAAAAGCTTTATTCTTTGACTTCTTTCGCAACTTTCTTTCGCGTTCACTTTGCTTTACTTCACGTTCTGTTCTCGGGCTCCATCCGCTATGCAAATTAACCGCTTGAAATTTACGATTGGTCTCTCCGTTGAACAACCCTTGGTATTTCCTCTCTATATTCGGCTTCTCAGACTATTTTGAAAATTAGGGTTTGGCAGGAAAACCCTTAAAAATAACAGCGACTATAGGTTAGGTTATAGTGGTTGCCCCACGGGACGAACTTGCACAAATAAGAGATTGTTCTTTGTGATAACACGCGAAATGAACGGAGACCATTAATCTAGTCGGCGAAACGCCCCGAGTCGATTACGTACGTATTACGCCTGAGAGCTCCTCCGGGTTAGTAAGGAAGTGCGAACCAAAATGTTTCCAGCAGTCTAGTAGAAAGTATTGGGATGATTCCACCTCATTACTCTCTTGACATCTGACGGAAAAGAGATCAGTTAATCGGTCCACCACAGATCAGAAGGACTATAACCAACTACAACGAATTTATATTCCTCGGTACATTCTGGACGTCATTATTCGCAGATGTTTTGCAACTAGAACTGTCTTGTGCGACATCGATTCGGGCTGAAAAAAGTTCGTGGTGCCATAGGGTTCCTTGCTAGGCCCTACTTATCTTATGGAGCGCTATATGCAGAGTTTGCAATTCTTATATCTTTTGGGAGTAAAATTATGACCACTCGGTGTTAGATATTCAAAGCAATGCCAAAATGGTGGTATTGTTCTCTCAACACAATATTTGGTAACTATTACCAAAAAACTATAAAAGAGACAAAAGCTAAGCGGTATTTGTTAAAGTAAAAATGGTATTAGTCTAGGCGACTAATCCGACTTTTTCTTTTATCGGATTCAGTATAATTAAAAAATGTCCACAGCAGCAGTTCTGAACTTTTATTCCATTTTCTTCACTATAAAATTCCCCATCGAAAATGTCTTTATGGGTTTTGTTTTGTAAATTGAGAGAATAATTTTACCATACACTATGGAAATTACCTTGTAATGTTTTTTATCATGGCGGTTACCACCCCCGAGATAATTGAAAAAAAATTTGTTCAAACAAATGATGCTCAGCAATTTTTGAAATTATATTTTCATTATTTCACGTTGATTGCTCATAAAATCAGATAAAATAAAATTTGGATGACCTGACGTAGTTCCACCAGAAAACCTCTGACGCCCAGGTAATATCCAAACCCTCAAAAAAAAAACAAAAACAAAAAAAGCATTAAAGAAACGCTCAGAAAATAGAAAGGGAATTTTCTCCTTTAAAAATGTACCGGCACGGCAAAGAACTATTTCAAGAGTCAGAAATAATGAAATATATAACTAGAGATCTTTTTAGACAATTAGATACTATGTTTAATAACAAAAACCCACAGGTTGTTCAGAGTCGAACACACAAAATTTAGGTTAGGAATAAGGTGAGGTCACTCAAAGCGCGTTAAAAAACACATTCTTCTCCAGAATGCTCTACAATATTGAGGTTGCAGCAGCAGTGGTGGCAGCCGTTGCCGTCGGGTAAGAGTTGCGTTCTACCAACTGATACTACCCAGGTCCAATTATTGGCCTGCCCAATATCCTAAACAACGTTTTCTAATAGCGATCGCCCTTCGACAGGCGATGACAAGCCTTCCATCGTATTTCTGCCATGCCAAATATTCTCGTAAACAACAAATAGTTACCGCCAAGTTTCACTGATACACTGAGCATAGCGCTAGATACTATAAAGCAAGAACTAGAGGTCGAGACTTTTTTGACTGCTAGGTTCTTCGACCCCCAACAATCACAATTTCCACTGCCTAAATTTTGTCCCCTCTTAGTGCGGGGAGAACATCTCGAACCCATCATGCCGTCATTAAACAGCATCAAAAGTCATTAAAAGCAGATTCGTTCTTTATAATGATTATCTTTAATCTGCGAGCCTATCTGATACTCGGATCGAGCTTGCGCTCCGACAGTAGCCCACCTGTATAAAAAAAAATAACTATTTAAATGCACATTTGTTCCAGGGGCTGACCTCCATCACTGATCCTTTGGGAAGAATGTGAAAGGAAATGTGCACGAAGGAATTATAAGAATAATGAGATCGATTCATTCAGAAACGGTAGCAAAGTCGCTAACGATATTTAGGTATCTACGGACTGACTTATATAAGAAGTCCGTGACGCTCAATTTGACAACGACGTGGACAGTGGTAATTTTGTACAAAAGATCTATGAGTATTTATTTCAATTAAATAAAAAAAGGAACAGTCCAGCGCCTTCGTCTTGGTCTGCAGGCTGTATCGGAGATACACCCGCTAAATTTAAACGTAGAATACGTGGTATGGTTAAGAGCATATCCAAGTCAAAAACGAAAGCACAAACTAAGAAAAAAATATCGATAACAAAAGCGATAATAAAATCGATAACAAAATCGTTAACTAAATCGATTACAAAATCGATTACAAAATCTATCGAAAAATCGATTACAAAATCGATAACAAAATCGATTCCAAAGTCAATAACAAAATTGATAACAAAATCTATCAAAAAATCCATTACAAAATCGGAAATAAACTGGATAAAAAAATCGATAAAACTATCGATAACAAAAGCGATGGCAATATCGATAGCAAAATCGGTAAAAAAACCGAGGAAAATACCGACAACAAAAGCGATAACAATATCTATAGAAAAATCGATAAAAATATTGATGACAAAAGCGACAAAAATATCGATAACAAAAGCGATAACAATATCGATAGCAAAATTGTTAAAACAATCAAGAAAAATATCGATAACAAAACCGATAAATAATCAATAATAAAATCAATAACAGAATCGATTACAAAATCGATAACAAAATCGATAAAAATATCGATCATTATATCGATAAGTTCCGAAAATATCGATAGCAAAATCAATAACAACATCGATACAAATTTCGATAACAAAATCGGTGAAAATATCGGTAACAAAACCGATAAAAATATCGATGGCAAAATCGATTAAAATATCGGCAAGAAAATCGATAAAAATATCGATAACAAAACCAAACAGATCCACATTAACTGAAACTTTCATATGTACGTATGTATATATGCATTTACATATGTACATACGCTGCGATCAAAAGCCGCATTACATACGCATACATACTTTTTGTCTCCTTCCCACACTTCCAACATATGCACGTGTTTGCAAAATGATGACGAGGTGATTTTGTATGGAAAATCATTTATGCCCATATATTTGAATAAAATAAACATATATAGAAGATATCAACCAATACTTCCCATATACCAAACGAAAGGAAAACTCTTGAATTTTTGATTAAAGAAAACAAAAACAAAATCATTCGAGCGGTTTTCGAGCATTTTGGTAATGAAAAAAATTTGCAAATTTTTTCAACAATTTTTTGCCTTAAAATGCTCAATATTTGTTAAATTTATATAAAATTTGTACCCGATAATATTTCTACTGCTCCAAAGAACCTATATCCCGAAAATGAAAGTTATATATGCCAACAATAAGTTGCTAGAGCACTTTAAAGGCTCAAAATTGACCCCAAAATAAGGCAATGTTTACCGTTGTTTTTACGACAGAAACCGAATTGGTTATTTACAAAAATGAATCTGTCGACAGGTTTGGAATTTTATCTTTGAAACGCCACACTTTTCTTTGAAATCGCTTTATTAGTTCTCGTGCAATAAGCGTTTTTGTGAAGCTCTAAAAATTACAACTACAACATTTGAACATAGCCCCCATACCTTAAGGTAAGACGTATTCTACGTCAAAAACTTTAAGTGCTAGAGCGGGGGTGATGAATATTGCTAGATTCTGGCGAGGAAAAACGTTCTCGCTGCTTAAATATCGTAGTCTTCTGAAAGGAGTTTTTATACGCCAGAACACCAAAAAACATTGATGCCTTAGCACTAATGCATATAGTTTTAGTTTAATGCTATCAAATAAGAAACTTATTTTGAACTCTTTTTTATGAAAACCATTCCAAATAGTAAAATACTTAAGGTACTTCGAATTGGTCACACAAAACACTAGATATTTTTTATTCGTACAAATTTATTGCATTACCGGAATCGACTTCAGTTCTCGCTGCGAAATCTCTTTAATTTATCCTATCGATTCAAATAGGATGCCTCGAAGTACATATCGATGGCTGAGTGGAAGATCGACCTATCTCGGCAGCCAGTTCGAAAACGCTCTATCTCAAAAAACTTTTCAAGAACGCCCTATTTCAGAATTCGTTTCAAAAACGCCCTATCTCAGCTGCCGATTCAAAAACGCCCTATATCAGCATATTTTCAATACATTTTGAAGTGAGATAGGGCGTTTTTGAACCGAATTTTGAGATAAGGTGGTTTTCAATTAAATTCTGAAATAGGGCGTTCTTGAAAAGTTTTTTGAGATAGAGCGTTTTCGAACTGGCTGCCGAGATAGGTCGATCTTCCACTCAGCCATCGATATGTAGTCATTTGAGTTTTGGAAAGCACCACCACATGAAAAAGTCGCCGGAGCAATATGGTGCTAATACAGTGAAGGCCTGATGGTATTTCTGACCATTTCTGACCAGTTTTTGACCAGAAGTTCGTGCACAATGAGAATGAGATGGTGCATTACCACGGCGTACAATTCACTAGATTTCCTTCCACAAAAATCTGTCGTTTTCGACGAATTTGCTCTTTCAAACGCTGCATAACGCTTTAGTTATATTTTTAATTTAGCGTCTAACCTTCGGCATGAATCCGAGCACAATACCTCGGTACTAAAAAAAAAAAAACAGTGAACAGTGAACAACTTTTTTATCGGTTATGAAGCCACCATAGCACTTAAATAGGTCTACGTGTTTTTGATAAAGTCCAGGCTTCTGTAATATTTTCAACGATTTGCCACACGAAATTCCATTTGCAATGCAAAATTTGATAAGAATTCTGCGTTCGATATTTTTAACCATTGCACAGATTGTAAAACACACGTGAGAGACTTGATAAAATCGATCAATCTAAAAAAAAGGGAGATAACAGGTGTTTTAGTCTGGAAATTTTTATGACTTTTAGTCAATTTAAAAACAAAGATATTGTATATTAGGGCGAAATTAAAACGTGCCGAAACTCTGTACAATGAAAATACTACATAATACTAATACACCCCGTCTCAAAATTATAAGCGCACCACATATTGACCAGTTTTAGCACTTTATCTTTTGTTATTTAATTTTAGTGTTAGGCATTTTTTTCTATACAAAGGCGCTTGAAAATGAGCAACGCCTTTAAAAAAAAAAAAAAATACCAACAATTTACTATAAGTCATAGCTACTTCAAACACGTAGTTTGTTAAACCAAAACTGCGTACTTAAAACCTTGCTTAGAAAAACAATCACAAATTTTTCAAAGTTTGTTAATTTTTTTTTAATATTGCACAATGTCTACATTGACTACATTTTTATAAAAAAAACTAAAATTAGATAATGAAAAAAATAAATTTTTAAGACTTGTCCATATTTTGTGCGCTTATATAATAATTATGGCCCAAGGTGTATTGCCCTCTTTGTTACAAACAGAATACATATGTAAGTACACACTTATGCACATATACACACTTTTAATATTTACTTTGAATGTTGATAAGAAAATTATTCGATGTCTGAGAGTCTTCATGTTTCTTTTGAGACTTTTATCTCAGCTTATTTGTTGCGAAAATTGTACGAAAAGCACAGATTTTTTATCGTCAGTTTCTGCAGCACTTCAATGGGATTTAAAACAGTAATAGTCTAATTAAATAACTCTCTTTCTCTTTGAGCGTTTAAGGTCATTAAGTATCATGGCCTAATTAGACATAAAGTAAAGATATCAAAAGGTAAACATTTTTATTAGTACATAGTAGTACTCTCGTTTTATTAATTTGCGCATAATTTTTTATGGTGCTTTTTAGTGGCTGTTTTTGTGTTGATTAAAAATTTTTAGCAGTTTTGCAATTCCATAATTTAAGAAGTAATACTTTTAAGTTTTAAAGTAAATTGAATGCTGATGAGAAGACAAGACGTTGCTTGAGCTCATTACAGTAATGAAGCATACAAATTATTAAATCTCAAACTTGTTTNGTTTTTGTGTTGATTAAAAATTTTTAGCAGTTTTGCAATTCCATAATTTAAGAAGTAATACTTTTAAGTTTTAAAGTAAATTGAATGCTGATGAGAAGACAAGACGTTGCTTGACCTCATTACAGTAATGAAGCATACAAATTATTAAATCTCAAACTTGTTTTTAATAATTTTTTTTCTACCAAAATTGGTAATTTTTTGCTTTCTCCATAAAATTTTGTAATTTTGAAATTTATCCTTGAGTGTAATAACTTTTAAATGTTAATAAGCCACAATAACATTGAGTAATAACTTTTCTTACGATTCGGTGTTAACTAAACGTTTGTTAAGTAAAGTAGATCTTGCTCTCACATAGGTCAAGATCCGCTCTTGTTCGACATTAGGAAATAGCCCTCAAGAGACTTCATAGGGAAGGACAATTCATTTCTGTTTAAACTTAAACTTAACTGATTTTGCAATTTGTTTTTAGCAAAAACGACCGCTAGGGTGCGCTCTAATGTAAAAAAAATCATGGAAGGAACATGAAAGAAAAGTGCCAACAATGTTCCTTCATGTTAAAAATAAACTGCAGATTAAGATTCCTCGTGTTCGGAAATCCCCCACAAAGGTCTTTTGATGGTATAAATATTTGGATTTTAATAATTTTTAATTGTTTTAAATGCGGCTCTGTTGATCACACACTTCAATTGAAAAAAATGCTTAAAAACGCCAACCTGGGAAGACTGAGAAATTAATTTTCTATATACATAAAATCCAGTTTTTCTTAAAAACTTGGCTTTT
>NW_016173725.1:0-1237 GCF_001687245.7 Rhagoletis zephyria
ATATTTTTTCATTGACTTGCCACCCCCAAAGCACAATCGTTTTGGCAGTGCAGTGCATAAAAAGCTCTCATTGTTCGGAAGGTGGCTGTTGCGGTCGTTGGTGAGCCACATTATTCGTATGAGTAAATGTGCATTGGCACTAATTGAACCCGATACTTGTCATTCATTGCTACAATTAATTAATAATTTATTTGCGTTATAATGGATTTCTATACGAACGCTGAGCATCGCAATGAGAGAGTTGATGGTAAGTGAGCTAATCAGTTTGTACGAATGTATTCAGTTAACGGTTCGTAGGTTGACCCTTTTCATTATTATCAATTCTTAGATATATTTGTACAACTTTGCACTTAATTTATTGCTGCACTTGCATAGATATTTTTCATTTTGTGCTTCATATCTTTTTGTTCACAAGCATTTCGAAAATTATTTCTAAAATTATTTTAGCGTTCTGTATTTGGTTACTTCCTTATCAGCCACTGATCCTTATATAAAAATCTAGCTTCAACAAATACAATTTTATTGCTTTATCACCTTCAAATTGAGCATTTTCGAAAATTTTTTCTCGAAAAAATTAACCTTTCCAGCCTGCTCATTGCAGTCATGACTCTTTACGTAGTACACCGTTTAGGTATGTTATTTTAAATAAATGTTTAATAAAAAATTTATTTGTCTTCTGTATTAATTATATTTAATGAAAATATAAAATTTTTTGGTTCTTAAACTAAATTATTGAAAAATTTATTGGACATTCTCCATACATTCCGTCCATATTTTAATTAGATGCTCACCACATAGGGGAACATATAGAGCAATAAGTAGTTGTCATCCGTTTTTCACGTGCACACTTTTTTTCTAATTACGAGCGAGTGATAAAGGCATCAGTTGTCCTATAATGATGTAAAACCGTCATAAAGAGGAGATATGGTATTTCTAAAGGTAGATGGTAGGGGGTATGGGAGTTCCTTTGGCAAGCTGTAGACTGCGTCTGGCGTTTGGTCGGCTCAGAGAGTGCTGAAAATGAACTTCAACATGAAAAGTTACAAAAATCTTCTGGCTGGTAGACGTCAAGCGACAGCTCTCGGTTTTGACAGAAAGCTGCGGTACGACTTAATATTATTTTGGACACCTATGTCCATAGCAGTTTTCCTTCCTGACCTGCATTTCAAAAACTAGGATTTAGACATCTAGGCTCGTACTTTATCGACTCTCTTGAGAAATTTCTGGAATGGCCATC
>NW_016173725.1:6479-11640 GCF_001687245.7 Rhagoletis zephyria
GGGTTTTTTATTTAATTTATATTTTGTCTTTTTTTATTCAGTTTTCTTTTAATTTTTACATTGTATTTTTTTAAAGAAAAATATATTTTTTAATTTCATTTAATTTTTAGGATCTTATTTTATTTTGCTCTTTTTTAACCAAATTTTTCTTCTTCCTTGGGTTTAATTTTCTGTACATTTTTAGATTTTATCGAACGAAAAATATTTTTGTTTTTTGCATTTAATTTTTAGAAACTTATTTCATTTATTCTTGCCTTTTTAAAATTACTTTATTTTCCTTTTGTTAATTTAATTTTTTTTTAGTTTTAGATTTTGTTGCTTTAAAAAGAAACATATATTTTTTAATTTTTAGGATTGTGTTTTTTAATTATTATTATTTTTTTTTTTAATTTTTAGATCTCGTTTCAAAATTAAAAATATTTTTATAATTTTTTTTTTAATAATAAAAACTATTTTTTTTTTAAGAAAAAAAACTTTAATTTCATTTATCTTTTAGAACTTATTTTATTTTAACAAAATCCCCCNAATTTTAATTTCATTTATCTTTTAGAACTTATTTTATTTTAACAAAATCCCCCAAAAATTTCAAACTTTTTGGTCAGATTTTTTTGAAAAATTTTGGGTATGCAGTTTTATAGCCCATTAAATTTTAGGAGGTAAAAGTGCAAACCGCAAAACGCTAGAAAATCGCATTAATTTTTAATATTTTTTTGCTGACGCTGCTAGGCATTTCCTTCCATATAAAAAGAAATTTTGAGCATGGTCGAGCACATGGAAGAAAATGCACAACACCGCCAGCCAAATAAATTATTAAAAATCAACGCGATTTTCTAGCGTCTTGCGGTTTGCAGTTTTACCTACTAAAATTTAATGCATTCTCAAAATTTAAAAAAAAAAAATCTGATTGAAAAGTTTGAAAATTTTGGGGGATTTTGATAAAATTTGTTTAATTTTTATAATTTTTGTACAAACTTTGAAATATGGATTTATATGGTGTGTGTTATATATTGCGCTAGACTATTATACAAAAATATTAAACATCGAATAAACAAAGTAATATAGCCAAAATTGGTCAAAGTAAAAAGTTTATATTATTTCTTCCACCACTGTATATGTATAAAGTTATTTTATTTTATTTAATTTTTGCAAAAATTATTGCTAAAAGTCGAACAGCATAACGCTAAGATCTCCTCGTTGGCAAATCTTTCAATTAGTCTTTCGAATGACAGTAATGAGTTTTCAAGATAGCTGCCATAATTGACAGTTGTTTTTCGAAGACTTTTTTGTCGAAAGACTGTGGTGAGTTGAAGACAGTTGCCAAAATTACCCTGTAAATTGTACAATTCCGCTAAAAAATAGCACTTATTTGTTTTTGTGTGGAGAGTTATGCACCCTAATGTACATATATATGCATGCTCGTATGTATGTAAGTACTTGTTACTAAATTATGTGCAGGTCCGTTCTAAGCAAAAGAATAAATATCTGCACATAGCTGCAAATATTTCACGGTTTAGTAAATATGTCACACAGGCATCGAATATCATAAGCTTAACCCTAAGCGCTGTGTCATGCATCGCTAGCGGGGTTTCCTTCATTTTATTTTTACTTTTGCACATTCCATAAGTATATTAACTCAAAATTTGCCATTTATCAAAAAACAGACAAACGCTTTTTAAGCGCCTGTTCATCGTATGGGGAAGGAAGAATTCACTGTAGATTTCTGCAACAAATTACACTGAATATTGTTAAAAGGTTTTCTAAAATAAAAAGGTTTTCTTAAATAATTGAAAATTAAATAATTTTGGTGCATAATAATAAAAATAAAAAATTTCGAGTTAATACACTTTTGGAGCACGTGTGTTTGCAATATGTGTAACTAATTCGTAAACATTATGGTATATTATTTACAAAGGCTAATGTGTTTCAGACGATGGTAAACAAACCATTAAATGAAAAGGAATAGAATTAGAATACTTACTTCAATATTTGGACGTAGAATACGTCTTACGTTTCGATATGGAGGTAATGCTCAAATGTGGAAAAATTGCCCTTTAGAAAAATTTTAATATTTTAATACATTTTCGTGAAATCACTCATATGTACTACTTTTTCATCAACTATAATTTTCTAGTTTATAACATACTCGAACCCTTTGTTATAAAGAATTCGGCTACCAAGGCCCTTTTAGATCTCATTTGGCAAGCCGAAGGTATCTTGGACACACTGAGTAAGGGGCTCTGTCTTGTTCCGTTATNACCAAGGCCCTTTTAGATCTCATTTGGCAAGGCGAAGGTATCTTGGACACACTGAGTAAGGGGCTCTGTCTTGTTCCGTTATACTCAAGCACAAACAAACCATCTGAACNGACATGTGTAACTAATTCGTAAACATTAAGGTATATTATTTACAAAGGCTAATGTGTTTCAGACGATGGTAAACAAACCATTAAATGAAAAGGAATAGAATTAGAATACTTACTTCAATATTTGGACGTAGAATACGTCTTACGTTTCGATATGGAGGTAATGCTCAAATGTGGAAAAATTGCCCTTTAGAAAAATTTTAATATTTTAATACATTTTCGTGAAATCACTCATATGTACTACTTTTTCATCAACTATAATTTTCTAGTTTATAACACACTCGAACCCTTTGTTATAAAGAATTCGGCTACCAAGGCCCTTTTAGATCTCATTTGGCAAGGCGAAGGTATCTTGGACACACTGAGTAAGGGGCTCTGTCTTGTTCCGTTATACTCAAGCACAAACAAACCATCTGAACCTTTATACCACTGTTGTTTTTTTGTCGTTTTTTGTTTTTAGAAATGTGGTAAATTATGGGTAAAAATAATGGCACTTCTTGTAATTTTTATTTTTCTATCTGGCACTTTTTGGCACCTTTTTATCCCCAATATGGCACCACATACCTAAGGATAGTTGGCAGCCCTGATTCAAAGGTCACCTGCATTAGAGTTTCAGGGGCGACTAGGTAATATCCGATGGAGAATTACGAGTCGTTGCAAGTTGTGGTTTTAAAAGAGCTAATTAGAATTGTTGTACGTTATGAGATAGGTGGCAATCAAATTCGAGTTTACTAAGTGTGACTACGCTCCTGTGTAATGTACACTTGTAATTAAAAACTAATCGACTTTTTTTAAAAGCTTTTATTATGTTTCACCTGTGTGTAATGAAACCTTGTAATAAACTTTTAACTAAATTCCCGATGAGCTAGAGACTTTAACTTTACACATAGCTCTGAACACTTAGCTCAAAACACTTTTGCCCCCTATTTTTTGAAAACTCGTAAAACTAATTTTGAATTACACGAGCCACTCCGTTGCTTATGCCAGGATTTTAACTCTCATTCCAGCACATTTGATATACCTGATTCGTTTTTCAGCATTAAGACAGCGATGCTATCCTCTCTCAATAAATGATTGACTAACATAATAAATACATAATAATCAGCTGATGAATTTGGTTGTGTAGCAGAATGGCTTTACACCTCGACACTTAACAATCTCCTGCCTTTCATACGTCATGCGGATTGCGCTTCTCGTGCGGATGGGCGGGAAAGGAAGGCTTATTATTAAGTTAATAATATTAACACGATGACAACGCAATACGAAAGATGGATTAATGCGCTAGGTGGTGCGGATGTCGAGACATTTGGTAAACGTGTTATTATGGACCGATATAATTTATATTTGGATATTGTATTGCCAACATGAAAAGAAATAACTCCACAAAAATGTTGCCCAATAGATGACGCAGGAGTCGAGAGATTCGGAAAACCCATATATTCTTACGTTATGTATATATAACGGGTGATTTTTTTGAGGTTAGGATTTTCATGCATTNTATTCGGAAAACCCATATATTCTTACGTTATGTATATATATAATACCCCTACAGAAGTAGCTTTTTATTTACCCACATATTTTATAAGACGCAAAAAATGTGCTCCAAAAATGATATTTCATTATTAAAATTATCATTATAAATTTTTTATTTGGTAATTTCTCACTCCACCTCTATAATTAAAAATCAAGTCAAATAAAAAAAATTCACAAGAAGTTAGTGTAATTTTGCTGCATTTCTAGGGGTTTTCACGATAGTGGACTTCAATATATAAGCATGGTTAAATTGGTAATTAATTTTTTTTTTTTTAATATTCTTACCACATCAGGCAAGCAAGCCAGTCGGGAAAAGTAATGTTCTGTCAATGGAGCCAAGCTTTTATTGACCTACTTATACCGACTTTAGACTTATCCAACGAGAGTATGAAGTTATTTTGCAGATAATTGCGGATTAAAGGTAGCAGATGATTTTCCCCAAGACTTTAGAATATACCCACACGAAGCTGCTAGGCATCAGTTCTCTCCTAACAATTTGACAACGAACTGGAACCAAGTGAATGCAAACACAGATAAATTAACTGAACTGTGTAATTAAAATAACAAAAAAATTTACTGCCCAAGGCCCGAATCATGGTTAAAACTCATTTGTAAAAAACCAACAACTAACTCAACCAGTTAAAGAATCTTTCTCGAATCTAGGCCAAAACCAAGCAAGCATTGATCCACCTATGCATTGTATATATAATCGTATATTAGCACGTTCATAAATCGTTGACATCTGAATAAGCGTTGAGGGCTTAGTACTTCACAGTCCAGTCAATGTCAAAGCGCTAGTGACAGACTCAAGCATGAACAACGGAAGATGCAATGGACATAATATTGCGCGCGAAAAAAGTTTTTACTTTTCATATATATACATATGTATGTAATTAGGGTGGTTTAAAAATGCACGTGAAAAACTAAAGTTCCATACCGAAAAAATATGCCCCTATTTTTTTTATTTTGAGATCAAAAAATATTTAGAGGACGCCCAAAGCGCTCAAAGTTTTCCGTGTATTTTATATGGGGAAAGTACAACTTTTTTTTACAAATGGTAAAGAATTCTAAAAAATCTATGTTTTCCGATCGGAAAATTCTTTTTCTCTTCAGAAGATTCCCAATAATAATTACCAATTATTCATTTAACCAATTTTTCATAGTAACTATATTTTATAGGTTCGCCGAAGCCCCCAGAAAATGCAGTGGGGGGATAAATAAAAAATCTTTAGTATTAAATAATGGTTAAAAGCAATTGGTTATTAT
>NW_016173726.1:0-11639 GCF_001687245.7 Rhagoletis zephyria
GTGAAGAATATTTAACGGTTAAAAAGAATTTAAAATAAAATAAAAAAAGAGTTAGCCATATAGTTCTATTTGAATTTGTGTTTTTATGACTTGTGCATGCGTCCCTTAAAGGTTTATAGAAGAAACAAATAACTCCTTAAAAGACATATTTTTCTACCGATTTAGTTATTTTCAATTGTTGGTACAAATCTTAGTAATATGTGTATACCTTTTTGGCGGAATTCGTGAGTATTTTTGGCGTTTTTAGTATTACCAAGTGTTGGATATGCGAAATTCATGATGAACATAAATTATGACATTTCACGCACTGGTAAAAAAAGCTAGTTTTGGATATATTTTCATACTCTTATTGGCTTTTGTTTAAGCTTAAATGGTTCATAGATATTTGTAGCGGTGTTCTGCAAGACACTGCCATTTAAATATGAAGCACATATATACATATCGAGTATTAACCCTAATTTTTTTCAAAAATTTTTTTTGAGGCAAAAATATTCCAAAAGCATCTAGATGCATTTCTGCATCAAAAAGAAAAGATTGAAAAAAATATCGCTTACGTATTTTTGGCGGTTAGCGGTCGATATGCATGGGGAAGTAAAAATACAATATTTAATTACGCTTTTGGTTGTGGCTGTATCCGACAGAGATGCGAAAGCTCATTTTTTGTAATTTTCAACCGGCTTCAAGAAAAGGAGGATGTTATCAATTCGTCGGAATATATTTTTTATATATGTTATCGCATAACTTTACATCACGT
Organism: Rhagoletis zephyria; assembly: GCF_001687245.7. NCBI lineage: Eukaryota > Metazoa > Arthropoda > Insecta > Diptera > Tephritidae > Rhagoletis > Rhagoletis zephyria. The sequence continues at coordinate 755 of NW_016173726.1, forward strand.
TAACCGATTTCTAAAATATTTTTTTTTTTTTTTAGGAAAGACGGTACCTCAGTGGTGGTTCCAGATTAATTTGGCTTAGATTCGATCACTGCATCATGAAAAATTAGCGATACTCTTAAATTTGTATATGAAAATTGAAGTCGTTTTTGTTTTTTGCTTAAAAATTACTTGTAACAAAATTTCTGTTATTCCAAAATCTATTTTCGACCAGCAAATGCCATCTGTTGTTGGAAGACTTTTGAAAACTTATATAATACAAATACTTCATAGTACCCATTACAATTTCGCGTTCTTATACTTCCTACTCCTTCACTTCCACTTCCTCAACGCATCGTCAATGTGGCTTTTGAGAATCATTTTTATCAATTAAAAAATTTGATCTATCTAAATAAATACTAGTTGCCTGAGAATTCGCCCAGCATAAATGCAGAAATGCTTCATGTCTTTTACATACCAGTACTGGACATTCCCAAAAGTAATGAAAGACTGTTTCCTTACTTTCTTTGGTGTTATAGCTAGCGCATCATCTTACCTACTCGTTTCGTATATGTACCAATTGCTTTGCTCAATATTTAGAAGATCCAGAGAATTTATTCCCTCATTTCCAATTTTCCAAATATTTTTGATGGGCAGGCAAAAGTGGCAGTGACGAATTTCTTTTTTTTTTAAACAGAACGAGAGTACTTGGAAGAGGACTGCCACTTGGACCGGTTGAACTTATGAATGGTGGATAAAAGCTGCAATAAAGTTAAGACATAGTGGCCAGAAATTGAAGATATGGACTTGGGAGATCTTCGGTTTTAATCGGATGGCTCACCATGTCATACAGCCCATGCCACAATCGATATTTTGTGCGACTAGTTCGGTAATCATGTTATTGGAAGGGACCATAACAGTTACAACTTTTATTATAAAAATCGCTCTTTAACAATTCTATTTCGACTTTTCTTTAATTACTCCTTAAATAACAGTTACTTCTGATTCTTATCTTATAAATCCTAAATAACAATTATTTTTGATTTGTATCTAAATAATCTGCAAATAACAGTTATTTTTGATTTTTATATTATATGTCATAGATAACAGTTATTGACGACTTTTATTCATAAAAGTCATCCATAAAATTCAGTCAGTGACTTTTATGTTTTAATATTTATAAAAGTCATTTGTTTAAGCCGTAGTAAACTTTTGTTCTCTAATGCCTTCTTAAAAATCCTACCAACACTTGTTTCAATTTCACTAGCCCATTGCGCTCAAAGCTCACTTATTACGCGTCATTATTTAGATTAAAACCGAGACCACTCCAATTGGACAGCAAATCATTGTTGTAACTCAGCTAATCATATCACCAACGCACAAACTGCTATTTCCACTCATACACTGACATAGTATACAATTCAGCTGAGCGACCATAAATGTCAGCAACACAGCGCGTACAACATCATCCATTCATTCAATGCGCCAAAGACGTAACAGAAATAATAAATGTTGCAAGTGGTGCAATCAAACAAAGCTAAGCAGGAGACCAACAAGCAACCAGCAGCCAGTGGCGACTATGATCTAGCGATCTATAGCTAGTCATCCATTTAACTAAGCCGCCAATCAAATTGCGCTGCACAACATTCATTCATACATCGATCATTGACTAACAGACACCCACTCGCGTCTGCAGCGTCAATGCAACAACTACGAGTACTAAAATTACAGCAACAAAGTGAAATAAAAGTGAAAAAATACAACTTGCAACGCAGCGCAACGAGTATCAAAGACTCTTGCACCGCCCGCACACGCGGCTGTTGTGGCATGAAACTGCACTATATGGCTAACTAATTCAACTCATTGTGCCACATTTTGTTCTGCGCTACTTATTGGAGATTTACCGACTATCTTGATTGTGTATGAAGTTTGTTAATTTTATTATTATTATTATTCGTTATTCCTATTACTGTTGGTAGGCTCATTATGCTGGCTGCCAAACGAAATGGCAACTCGTTTGATGATCTGTCTCACCGCCTGTAGCAGCAGCAGCAATGCGCGCATTTGCTACGCTTGTCTATCAGAGTGAAACTTTGTATGAATGTATGTATGTATGCTTGTCGTTGCGGTTAACTGCAGCCATTAGCTACTGTGCATTGTGCGCTTTGTTGTTATTGCTGTAATTGTTTAGTTTTGGCGTATCATTGGGCGCTTGCAATTATGCGCCTATTAATGCGCTAAATATGGCGCACATAGAATTATACAAACTCGCACACACACACACACACACACGCTGGCATTCAAAGCTGACAGACAGCATCAATTGTTGCAAGAGAATGCCTTCACAAATGCGCTCGCCTCAATCGTCGCAAATCGTATGTAATGGCAGCAGCGCTTTATGCAACACTAACGAGCTGACTGGTAGGCAGGCAGTCACCGCTTCAAGTAACAAAGTTTGTGGCAAGTTGTTGTCTGCCAGTCTGCCTGCCTGCCTGCCTGCTTGCCTGCCTCGTACACATGTTTGCTGGGGCAGTTGATTGTGTGGCAGCCATACATATGTGGGCGTCGCATTAGGTTCAATCAAATTTGAAATAAAATGAAAATTTCCAACGAAACGCCAAATAAGGCAACATGAAAATCAAAATCAAAATTTGTTGGGCGAAAATAATCAGTGCATTAGCGCAAGACACACTGTCGCTATGGCTGTGGCTGTGGCTGTGTCAACGATATTGCTAATGCGATGCCATGTTGCCACACTGAACAGTGGCAGTGACTGCGCCACTTAAACCATTTCTGGATTAATTTGCAATCTAAGTAAATAAAAAGAAGCAAAGTGTTGCGCGCCGATACGCAACTGCAGCACACCACATTTAAGGAATAAGAATATCTATGTATGTACATGAAAAAAAAAAATGTAAGCAGTAAGCCAAAGTGGTGCTACATTTTCGTGTATTACTCGCCCTCATTGCTGCCACACAAAGCAGCGTAGTAAGTACTTACTCGTATTGTGTGTGGGTGGTGCCACAAAGCGCTGGCTAAGTACTCCTCAACTCAAATTGGGGTGGTTGGCTTAACTGGCGCAACAACAAAATGTGTACGCTCTAATTATTGCTGTTGTTGTTGCACAATTTTCTGTTTCGCCTGCCTCTTGCCATTGTTTGTTAGTTTGCTTACGCGCTTGTGACAGTTGTGATGACTGTAGCGCCGATTTTTTGATTTGTTTTGATTTGCACCATTTAATTCGCATTCACCGCCGCATTCTGCTGATTGGTGCGGACAGGTGGGCGGTGATTTTTGTTGTTTATTTTTTGGTATTTTTCATACTCAAAGCGGTGGTGGAAATCTGTTGTAAGTACATATCTGCCATATCTGCATGACGCAAAGTGACTTTTGTATATTTGACATAAACGAGGCAGGTTGAATTTTTAAGTGGGCAAAGCGAATTGGATAGGACTTTATAATTACATGTAAATATTGAAGTGCAGCATTACGTTGATGTGGCATGTAATTTTAATACTTTTTGTTTGAGATTGCCAGAGCATATGGCGTTAGCTGTGGGCAGGCTGGCATTAGGGCTGCTATCCCTATTGGGTAAACATAGATATTTGCAGTTGCATGCTTGTGCCCGGGCATTCGATTTCCCCTTTTTGATTTAGTCGGAATCGTAATCCTGGTGTTAGCATCAGATCGTGGCACAGAACGAGGGTATTATAGGCATATCAAAGATTGTTGTAAATACCTCTAAACATACGTAAATGTCTTTCACTGTGAATATCGTTGGTTCTCCGCATTTCAATCCTCTTTCATTTGGTACAAAATGTGTTTAATTTGGATAAGCGGTTGTTTTATTATTAGGAAATTACCTTTATTTTGGCCTAATAAATGTTTTAAAGCTATAAAAAAATATATACAAATAGCGCTTTAACCCTGGAAGTACATTCTTTTTTTTTTGTACACGTAAACAGCACACGTTGTCGACTCGTCGATTCGACAAAGAATGTACGTCTAGGGTTAATTTAACACCTCATTTTTGAAAATCGTGCGAGCCAGACTTACCTAAATGGTAAAAGAACACAAATTGAATTCAACGTATTAAGAAAAAATTTTCATTTAAATCCGTCCATAAGTCAATTTTTGCCCACTTTATATATGAAAGAGACGCACTTTGCGACATTAGATTTCAAGAAAAACAAAGTAATCGAGAAGAAACCTTTACTGACTAGAAAAGGTATCGAAATAGTGCCTACAACTCTAAGTGACTGCAGAATCAATGTCCACAAACAAACGGTACTAACGTACAGCTAATAAGAAAGACATACATATATATATATATATACATATGTATGTGTGGGAGGTAGTCTCCTAACCGAGCTAAGTTCATTAGCTCTAAAATACCTGCTGATTTTACGTTGTTGTCAAGCATATCACTTTTTCTTTCGAATTTTGTTATACAAAAAATCCTAAACCGCTTCGTTTCACGGAAATGTAAATAAAAATAGGTTTAATAGTAAACAGAAGGGGTTCCGCTAAAGGAAGAAGTAAAATATCTAGGAATTATCCTGCATAAAAAACTCACCTGGGAGGCTCACCTCAATTCAGTAATAAAAAAGGCCACGAGAAACCTTTGGACTACCATACAACTTCTAGGGAAATTTTGGGGTCTTAGCACCAAAATGATCTTCTGGATCCTACACACAACTGGTTATACTTATCACACTATACGGGGAATTGGAGTGATGGAGAAAAACCAAATAAGCAACAGCTATATCAAAACTGTGAAAACTATAAAGTCTAGCATAGTGATTCGCAAAAATGGTAATGGATCTGTAATGGATCCAAAACGCTTCAGGGTGTAGGAGCAGGTATATTGGGACCTAGAGTACACAAATCAATAACTCTTAGTGCAGATACCACAATTTTCCATGCGGAGCTCTATGCTATAATGGAAAAAGGGTCAAAATCAAAATACTCTCAGACAGCCAATCAGTCCTCAAAGCTCTAAAAAGCTACACTTTTACATCAAAAGTCTTCATAGAGTGAAACAATGCACTCAGAAAATTGCCCAAGCACAATCAGGTTTCTCTGGTCTGGATGATAGGACATGAAAGACACGAAGGTAACGAAAAGGCGGACCTTTATGCCAAAAAAGGGGATGAAGGGTAATTTATTGGTCCAATCCCCTTCTTTGGTTTTAGTAAAAACAACATAAGGCAGGATACCAAAAAATGGATCAAACATAAAATTAGAGTATACGGGAATGACACTGACAGTCTCAATCACTCCGAAAAAATTCCTAAGCTTCGACGCCAATAGAGCAAACATTGCTCTCATCTTAAACAAAACGAGTCTTAGATTATTCTCCGGGTCACTGTCAGGCCATTTTGCCTACAATAAACACTTACAAAAAATAGGAATATCTAGCACAAGTACTTGCAGATTCTGCTGAGATGAAGAAGAGTCTATGGAACACTTAATCACCAATTGTGAAGCACTAGGCGACAGGAGACACAAAATCTTAGGTTCATACCTACTTGAAGATGAAGACCTTCAAAGGCTTCCCCCAAAGGAGCTGGTTCGATTCCTCAGTATTCTAAATACATAAGTACGAAGGGGCGCACAATAGATCAAGTTGGTCGTAGTGGACGAAGGCCTTAGCCTAATCTGTACAACCATTACCATTAACAAACAAAGCGTTTCATAATTGGTGAAGATTGCAAACGGCAACCAACTTAACATCATCTCATCAGTCTACTAGACTGTTTCATTTCAAATGTCTAAATTATTTAGGAGCACTTTCATTCTAAGTTAAAAGTGTGTCACTGACCAGGGGACTGGCTTGTATACTTCGAAGTATTTTAATCAATATCCGAGTATCTAGTTGTCAACTTTTCCGCCATAGCGACTTATAAAAATTAGTTCAAAACCAGGCATACATACATATAAGTATTTTTTTTTATTTCACAATTCACAGCCCAGAAAAAGCGACAATAAAGTCCCCAAAAAAGCACCCAGAAATGATTAAAAACTTCGATAAAAAAGCGGCACAAGCAATCATTACGTGTGCAACTGATAAAACGGTAAGTACAATAAATATAAACTGGAACACACGGACTACTCTGATGAACTACCATACATAAAAAACATAACAAAAATTGTCTGCAACAAACATCATCATCATTCGTTTTCCAGCTGGCTCTCCCTGCTGACTTACTGCCGCCCGCCTCCCGCTTCCCGCTTCCCGCTTCCCAACTCTTTAGCCACACAGATCTTAATGAACAGCCTGATTAAAAGCTTAAAGCATACAATGACAGTTTATGATCCAATCAAAATTCCAGCACGACTCTTGCCTGACATAGCGCGACAACGACAATGACAGCTGTGTCACTGTGGTACGCGTTACGACGCGAAGCGACGCCACGTTGCGCTGAGCATCTCAATCGCTCGCCAGCCAACTTTAATGGAGAGCATTAAGTGTGGATCAGTGTATTGTGGTGGTAGATATTGTTTTAGAGTAGAGCAATACATATGTAGGTGCTGGCGACATTCCCACTGGCAATGACGATCTCGAAATGGCATTGGCGCAGCGGTGGTGGCGCTGCTTGCAGATGGGGCTCTTGGCCGTTTTGCTTGCCTAATCATTGTGATAGCCATAGTAAGAGTTTGTTTTTTTTTTTGAGGGGGTTTCGTGATTTTCGGTTTCACATCGACTATTTTATTCGTTATTATGACGAATATGTTTTAATGTCACCCCAGCTGGAAATAAAGTCAGCAGCCAATCGGCCGTTTGGGTATCTACGAAGCTCGCAGCTCGAAGCTTTTGTGATTTCGTAGAAATTCAATGTAAAGACATGTCTCACATGTGCCTCAGGTTCGGGTGTATGTACAGCACGTAGTAGCGCCACGATTTGGTGTACGCTTTATTTGAGCAATGACACAATTTCTTCATTTTTTTTTTTTGGAAAAAATCCTTTATGCCGTTTTTATTATGAGTGCATTGGGGTTTTTACATTTGCTGCTTATGGTTATTATTTATATTGTTATTTTTTATTATTCTGTTGTATTTCTTGCTTTATCATTTAATTTTTGTTTTTGTTTTTTTTTTGTTTTTAATCATTAAAGTGAAATCAAAGGGCACAAAGTAAGTGAATGAACACAATTCACGAAAACAGCAGCAATCTGTCGCTTACAATTATTGTCGCAGTTTTATGGAGAACAATGCAGCAAATGCGGATAATTGCTAACTGTTTCTTTGTAAATTTTAGTAGCTTATTTCTGTTACGTGCTAACTGTATTGTAATTGAAAATATTTTTATTGTTATTTCTTCCGCCATAAAAGCGTAAACTTTAACTATTTTCGTTTTTGCATTTTTCGTTGCATTGCATTTTATTTCATTTACAACAACTGCGCGCTCATCAATGACTTTGCAACGTGTGACCTTTTTTCACCAACGCTTTTGTATTTTTCCAATGGAAATATCAATGCTTTTTATTAAGATGAAAAAAAAAAAATGAAATAAAATTAAAAGCAATAATTATTCTCTCTTATCCAGTAGCTTGACTCATACGCTGTTGATTGCTTGTATGCTCAGTGAATATTGCTGCAATCGTGCACGCATGCAATTGCCATTATTATTATTATAGAGCCGTTAAATGGAGTTGGCGCTACCAGTGCGCACATTGCGAACATTTGTCTTATTCTACTTTGTAGCCTTTTTGTCTTCTAAGACATCAGCTGGCGGTCTGACACCAATATGTACAGTAGTCACTTGCNAACATTTGTCTTATTCTACTTTGTAGCCTTTTTGTCTTCTAAGACATCAGCTGGCGGTCTGACACCAATATGTACAGTAGTCACTTGCCACATGTGTATTCACACTAGGCATAGTCGTACTCACACAAATCATAAAATTAAACAGTGAATGATAATTGGAAAATTATAACTTCTCAAATTGCAATCTATCAACTACGTTTATACCATAAATAAATTGTATTAAAACACCCCTCGCTCGTCGTCATAAACTTTACTTTTGTATGTGGCATATTTGTATACATAGTTGATGGTAGTGTTTTGCTTTAGCGGCATGGTATGTTGCATGTTGCAAGTTGCGGCTTCACTCAGTGCACATAAAGTGTGTTATTAGTTGTGTACTCGTGTGCAGTTGCAGTACGCTTGCTGTTCAATATGATTTTCTGCCTGTTCAACTGTCTTTCTAACGTTTCGTATTTGTTTACACAGAAAATAATTGGGTATTTGGAATTCCTGGTAAAGCTATCGCCATCAGCTCTGCCATTGAGCTAAGAGATGCTTGGTTTTTCTACAATGCTGCGTTTTGTCACGCGGCAATCTTTGGAAATTTTCGATTCAATACCCAGAGAATCGGATCGGGCTTTAGAGAGACCTGCTCCGATTAGATCCTTCTCTAAGAACTTCACTCTAAGATTTGAATGGGGGAATCGCAGTTGGATAGTAGAATTCGTTACTACTAATGTTATCCCGATAAATGGGGTATATACTACATATATCTACTCTAAGAGACAAGCGGAATTCACAGCCCCACGATCGTTTGTAGTGCAAGTAGTTATTTCTGACTACTTCCAAGTCAGTACCTTTGAATCGGGAAAATCAATTAAATTGCAGGAAACTATTTGACTCATGAAATGGCTAGCCAAAACATCCTCAAGGTCATGCCTTTTTGTAAGGAAGCTTTAAGAGCTCTTGTGGCAAAATATGGACTGACTCTGGACATATGGGCTTTTAGTCGGCTCAGCGAGCGCTGTGTGAAAATTCAGACCTTATTGCCACAGCTTCTTTAAATATGACGAAAACTCAAAAATTTCTACTCAGCTATCCACTTTTAAAGGCTATGACTTGTTAGATATTAACTCCCTCGCCTGATACTGGACTGTATATTTACAGAGTGCACTTTCGTTTCGAGCCCAATATAGGCCCTAAAAAGGGCGAAAGATATGATTTTTCTTAAAGGACCTACGAAACACATATTTACTTGCTCAACGGCTACACCACTCACTATACATATATTCACACAAATTTATTTTCCTTAGTCTTATTTCACTCTTTATAAACGTCGACCAATAAGATCAATCCAAGACAGAGAATAATCAGAAGACCCTTGTTTTGATCGTTGGAGTTATCTGCTAGTGTTTGCTAGTATATAATAAAAACTATAAAAACTAGTGAACGTGAGTCTTTCAATATAGTTAACACAACAATGCATCATTTTCTGTCATAAAAATTGCGCAAATATTACGGAAAGAAAATTTTATTTTTTTTTGCCTTTAAAAGTTATTGTTTTCATTTAAAGTTAAAACCAATATGGCGCTACAGTCAGAAGTCTATCCAAGGACACTTATAAAGTCAGTTTGTATATTAAAATTTTAAAGAGTCTAAGTGTAGAACCTTGAATAGAATATTTCCTCTTTGAATAGAGAAAGGTCATACAAAACACTTTCAGCTCTAAAAAATTTAGAGAATTATAAAAGAAGAGGATTATAAAAAGATGTCTGTTTGTAGAGTCTTATAAATTCTTTTAGAATATGTGTTTTTTATTAAGAGCCTTATTCAACCCCCATAAGAGCACAGTTTACGAATAGAGTCTTATAAAATCTTTATACAAGCAATTCTTTTTCACACTTCGAGTTTTAGGGAAAGACAATTTGTATTTATATGCCCGAAGAAACCATGGGTCAAAAATAAATTTGGAGTTTGCCAAATTGCGAAAATATGTTTCTTAGAAATTTTCCAGTAGTGTCGTATAGCAGTTTGTTACAAGGGGTTTTTTTGGTATAAGGAATCTATTTCTATACTTATCTTAGCGCTAACTATACTGACTGACTATTTTCGCTGAGAATAAAGGTACGGAAAGTTGAAAATTTTATTATGAGCTTAAATTAACATTTGAAATTAACCAGAGTATATAGAACTTCACCTCTCTTCACTTCTAAATTATTTATTTATTCCATATGTGATCACTAAATTTCTGTAAGTGTTGCCCATATTTCAACCAAATAAATTACGACCATTTAGGTGAATAAATGCAGCAGCAGCAACAGCAATAGCAACAGCAACATCACCAACATGAATTACTCACATCTCGCTATCTTACTACCACGCCAGCTAACCAGCTAACCAGCTTACTAACACCAGCAGGCCCGAGCGGCATAAAATGCGCAAAAATCCTAATTAAAGTGTGCGTTCAAATGTTGGCATTTGAGATTTATTTGAATTTTATGCGCACATCGTTCAAGACACGCTCACGTCGCGTTCAACTTGTATTTACAGACGACAACAGTTCCTCAGTGGAAATGGCTGTAGGCAGCCCCGGCGTAAGCGTTGCATTTAAGCTGTGCTCAATCAAAGCAAAAGTACATAAATATCAATGCTAAATGTAGTAGATAAACAAAACAAAAAGGTTGTGCAGAAAATAAGATATGAAGCAAAAAAAAAAAAAACAAAAACAAAGCAAGCTAAGCCAAGTAAGTGGCAAAATGAAAACAAAAAGTAGCAAAACACGAATTACAGCAAAGTAGGCGATGTGATGTATTGCATGCACATACATGTATGTATTGTGTTGCTGTAATTATTGAAAATCGATTAGCAATTTCAGAGTATCTTTGTATCAGCGTCACAAATCTTACAAGTTCATAAGCGTGTACTTAACAGCAACAGCAGCGTTATGCTTGGCAAATTTTCACAGGCTAGCCAAGTGCCACAGCAAGTGACTGACTGACTGAGTTGTTGGCTGTCTGCAAAGTGTGTTTTTTTTTTTGTTATTTATTGTCTCAGCAGTGAGCTGATGCTTGGTAAAGTCTTCAGTGGTGCTTCAATATATCAACTTACTTACATCCCAGCAAAAAACACGATTACCACAGAAGCGAAAGTGGAAACGAG
>NW_016173727.1:0-11639 GCF_001687245.7 Rhagoletis zephyria
ATGGCATACATTTTTTGTCATTTTAATGCCTAGTGGAAATTCGGCATTACGTTACATATCTATTTTGTCTCATAACCAATATATGTACATGCATACATACATATATCTGCTTTTGCTTAAGATTATATTTTTTGTCTTTTTTTCTATCTAGATCCCTACCTCTACCCCTGTTTCTTCTAATTACATTTCTGTATGTTATTCTATTTACATTTTTCTTTATTTTTATCTTCATTCTCTATCGATAGCAAAATCAATAGTAACATCCAACAAAATATCGATAACAAAACCAATAAAAATATCGATAACAAAGTCGATGACAAATTGGATAAAAATTTCGATAGCAAAATCGATAATAATATTGATAGCAAAATCGATTACAAAATTGATAAAAATATCGATAACAAAAATTTTTTAGAAAATCGATCAAAACATCGATAACAAAAACGGTAAAAATATCGATAATTTCCGAAGACATCGATAGAAAAATCGATACAAATTTCGATAACAAAAGCGATAAAAATATCGAATATAAATTCGATAAGTCTGTTTGAGTGGACATGTGAATAGTTGGTTGGGAACGTGCGTAGCGGGGCATCTTCTCATATTGAACATAGGTTAAGTATGTCGGGGTTAATTCTATTTCACCTGTTACAATATCCAGAATGGAGTTACGAAAATAACGCGGACAAGAGATGACGAAGGAATTAATGGACTCTCGATCAATGTTCCTTAAGACCTAATAGTGCGTCTGGTACAGCGAATAGCATAAGCTTGGTCTTTGAGATTCACTAGGTGGATTCTGACGCAGTGCATTCTAGGTGGAAGCTAGGCTTTAATAAAGTTCCTGCTGAGGGGGTGCCTGTGGTAGCTATCTGCCGATAATGTTAGATGCTCCTAAACTGGAAACATATAAACCTTGCAAGTTAGTTGATGGTTATGTCATATCACAGGATTTATAGTAGCAGTCCTAATTGGCAGTTCTGGCAGGTCTGTTGCGTTAATCATAGCGCCCTACCAGTCCCCAACAGCCAATGACGCAAGCGATTGAAACCCAGCTGTAGATCCCTAAACATTTTCACGGACGGCCCTAAAACGGTAACGAAAGTGGATGATGGGATATACTGCCGGGAACTGAACGTTAGGCGGGCAGTAAGGTTACCTTACCATTGCAACATATTTCAGCAAGAGGTCTTCGCAATGTGGATAGCAGCAGAGCTGGTCTAAATCGAACCGACAATCAACTCAGAAGTAAACCTATACGTAGACAGTCAGGCGGCATTTAAGGCACCTCATAGAGTATTACAATCAAAATTTTCTTCGCAGCCTGAAAGCCATTCACAGACTGGCCGCAGGCAGCAGGCTGCATATCTATTGAGTGCCCAGCCACAAGGGAATAGAGAGTAATGAAATAGCAGATGAAACTGCCAAGAGCGCCGCCAGTCTGCCTCTCGAACAGATAAACTACATTCGTGACCACTCCAACACTTATATAACGAAATAGACGATAATATGATTAGGCAGTTCAGGACTAAAGGGAATTATTTAACCACCTCAAAAAGTGCAAAAATTATGCGCAAAAACGGGAGCAATTATACTCGCTTCTTATTACGGATATCTAAGAATGATTGCAGAATTCCTACCGGATTGCGTACGGAGCATATCATGCGCACAAAATGGGTATCACTAACGTGGACAGGTGCATGAAGTATCGTGAGTGTGTCACCAGGGAAACCTTGCAGCAGCTTCTCTGATGATGTTCTTCACTGTCAAGAACACACGACTAAATGCTTGGGAGTCTACCAATTCGAGAAGTTAGAGGACATCTCAATAATAGAGCTGAAATTTCTACTGAAATTCGTAAAGCATTGACATCCTTTGTAATGTCTACTATAATGCGTAAAAAGGAGATTTAACTATCGTTGAGTTATCGGATTTAAGGGTTTTTGAAATTCATCGATTTATCGATATCTATCAAATCACTGAAATTTATAGATAAACGTGAATGTATCGGGTCAATTTCAAGTCCTGCCGAAGTCCCTTAAAAACTTTCAAAGGTATAAAAACCCGCTCAGTTCCAAAGCAGAAGATATTCCAGTAAGTTACTTTGTACCTATAAACCTCTCCAAGGCTTTTAAAAACTAGAAAACCGGTCGAATTTCGAGAGTAACTGGCACTTTAGTAACTATATAAATGAAGGAGTAGGACTCGTTATTGAACATGATTCATAGGGTCAACAATCAGTCGCTACGAGTTAATATGGTCGGAGGCTCACCAAGCACAGAACACTTCCCTCCATGGTGCATATTGAGAATGGGCCACCTTTCAACAAAGATACTGGAGAGTTTGATTGAGATTTTCTCTCGATGTGCTACCAATCCTTCAGCGGCGGAAACTGTAGCCAAGTGGCTAGAGATGAATACTACACCGGATCTCACCTAAGCGCTATGGGGGCGATACGGCTGAGCGCTTGCGGAATAAGTTTAGGCTTACTACTAATTGCATCTAATCCAACAACCTTAGCCAAAGCTCATCAAGTCGTTCGATAATGGAACTTTTTAGATAATCTATGTATAACCCATCTGCTTCCGGCGCTATAAAGATCCCAGCAACATTAGTAGATATATCCACCATTTTTAAGGGGGCAATTAAAAGGAAAGCCACTAAAAATAGTGACGTATTGAATTTTTCTTTTGTCGATGTTGTCGATGACGCCGCACCCAATGGATTTTAATTACCCAAAATAGTTAACAACGAAGAGACTATTTTTGTTAGCCTTCTTTTTTCGGCAAATACGAGTATCTATGTCATTTGTTGTTGCTTCAACAATGCAATGAATTTTCGATTATTATGTTGATCGTAAAATTTAAACACACGCTGCGTCAACAACAAATATCGTCTGGCATGGCTGGAGCAATAGTGAATAATCAATTTTATTGTCAGAGTCGGAGTGGGTACAAGTATGTATGTACATACATAGTTATGGTGACACTTAACATAGGGACATACACACGTGCATACACTCATCTGTGGATAGCTGAGATGTGAAAAAATTTAACAGTGGATGCATCCCTGCAATAATTTGTGGACCGGGTGGTCCACTGGGTCGTGGTTTTAAAGTATGTGCAAAAGCACCAGTTTGCATACTAGTAAGTTGTTATGCTGACCTGGACCACTTAAAACGTGAAAAACTGATATATGTGTTGAATACCACCTCTTCGTGGCCCATCGGCAATATGGTTCGGTTTCCGAATGTGCCATGGTCCAAAAGGAGTATTTTTCTAGGTGCTCCCGTATTATGCAGCGGTGAACCAGTGGTGGTCAGGTGGTCCAATGACATCGCAATGTTAATGTAACCATATTTTCTCCATATATTTGAACCATTTTGGTTACTAGTGTTGGTTAAAAGGTACCGTGGTTCTGTACTAGTATTAACCCTAGTCCCACTTTTCGCAGGGATGTATGAAGGCAACTATGTAATTGTATGTGAGTGTATGTGAGTGTGTGTATTTGCGTATTTTATATGGAAATTTTGTCGCGCTGAAATGTTGACAAGCGACATGCCTTGTTGCATACGAAATTTACCTGCATGCGTGCAACAACAACGACTTTCAGTTACCAAAGAAAAACAACGATCAGAAGTAAAACACGCTTAATAGCAACAATCAGAGCGACAACAACAACGGCTAAAATACATAGTCTTGTTTTATACATAAAAGACGAAAATAACGGGTGATTTTTTTGAGGTTAGGATTTTCATGCATTAGTATTTGACAGATCACGTGGGATTTCAGACATGGTATCAAAGAGAAAGATGCTCAGTATGCTTTGACATTTCATCATGAATAGACTTACTAACGAGCAACGCTTGCAAATCATTGAATTTTATTACCAAAATCAGTGTTCGGTTCGAAATGTGTTTCGCGATCCCAATTGCTGCGAACGGCGACGAATCGACATTTCACGGTCTTCAGCAACACTCTCAGAAACAGACGCAATATTCTCTTCTGTACGCACTGTACGCATTCGTGTGGTTGGTTTAATGTCCAATAAAGTAAACTGAGTGCGAAACTTGGTCACAATCGCATTAATTGTTTGCTCACTTGGTCGATTATGTAGACCATAAATCGGACGTAAAGCGAACCGAACACTGATTTTGGTAATAAAATTCAATGATTTGCAAGCGTTGCTCGTTAGTAAGTCTATTCATGATGAAATGTCAAAGCATACTGAGCATCTTTCTCTTTGACACCATGTCTGAAATCCCACGTGATCTGTCAAATACTAATGCATGAAAATCCTAACCTCAAAAAAATCACCCGTTACTTGCTTACTTCAATCATTTTTTTTATTGTCGGTAATGCCTTTCAACGCCACTGCGGCCTCCTCCTTCAACGCCCGCCCCTCTGCCACTGTCAACGCAGGCAGATTTATCGGAAAACCTAAAAATACGACAACGCACTGATTTACATGCTACGCCACCGGCGAGAGAGTTGGCTGAAAGGCCAGCCAGTCAGCCAGCCAGCCGGCGAAGGCTGCAACAACGCGCTTTCGAAATGAAGTAATAAAACTAAAAACTTTTTATACTACATAGTTTGTTTCTATAGCGATTTATTGTAATAGAAATTTAAATGCAACGAAAAATGCATTGTAATGCTTGGCAGTCAACTTTTTTGAATACCTAATTCATTTATGTAGATTTTTTAATTCCCTTCCATATTTTCTCTTTCGAATTTCCAATACACGCCGGAGTTGCAGCGCAGCAGCGGCATTGCAGCGTCATTACAGCGGCCAACCCATTTCAATTCAGGCTATTTGAAGTGTTTGGAGTGCCATTTACATTGTCAGTGGCTGTTCGCACTGCCCGGCATTTTACTTCAATTCGTGTTTGGTGGCATTTGTTTGTTGTTTGCTGCTTTCGGTTGTTGGTAGCACGCCTCTTCGTTGAATTGACGGTTTGTTATCGTTGTACCCATATCTATTTTGAATTCAAAACTGGCTCGGTTTCCGCATCAGCGGCTGCAGTTGAAGTTACAGCTACAACAACAGCAATTGCAGTTACACGCGCTTAACATACCAATCAATGAAGGGGCGCGCAGGCGCAGTGAGGATAATATCATTGTTGCAGGCTGTGCTGTTATGACCAAGTAAATAGTTGTAAGTTCTTCTTTTGCGAAGGCAGTTTTCTTCCTACAGCCAGTTCTTTCATTCGGTCGCTTGTTCGCGACTTGACATTTTTCTCAGGGTGTCATGTTTTAACCGGCTTATTTGGACCCATTTTATGCTGTCGCTGATCGGCCTAACGTAGACGTGTTGGCGTTAAATCGCCTTTTCAATGCATACTTAATTGAGTTTAAACCGGGTCAACTGAAGATATTTTTCTTAGTTGTCAGCTCAAAAGCTATTAAAGTCAAGGAACGATTTTGTTTACATACATATACATATATGGATTTTCTTCACTTTATTTGTATATCATAATTATGAGTTGTAACCTAGTCAGTTAACGAAACGCAGTTGATAGACCATATACATACATATTTATGTATTTACTTCGTAACCAATCTTGCCTGGATTTCTGGTCCTAAGAGAATGGATGCAGAAGGTGTGCATCCGAAAATGCTAAAGTGTGGAGAATACAGGCTTATAAGGGCTTTAATAAGAGTTTAAGGGCCTATCTGGCATTTGGCCACGTTCCCAATCTTCTAAAGCGGAAAGTCCTGTGAATTAGCTCAACATGACGTTGTAACATAGATCGAGTGGGGCTAAAAACAGGTGAATACACAACGGGAGTATTTGCTGATATAGAGGGGCGTTTGACAACGCTACCTTTGATTATATGTAGTTATGTGCTCTGCGGAAGACATGGAGTGAACGAATCCCTCATAGGATGGATTCTCTTCATATTATTTAAAAGATTGCTGTCTGTGGGGGATGAAGATAGCCTTTGGCAGAGATTGGGAAACGATGCCCTCAGTTCGGTCCTCTTGTGATGGTTTGTAGTGGACTCCATACTAACGGAAATACATTACCTCGTTCACATCCAAGCTTACACGGATGATGTTTGTGCACTGTCATCAGGTAAATCTGTTAGGGAGGTTTGAGTTAAGATACAGAGAACTAGACTAGACTTATTTTCACGGAAAAGAAAATTGGAGGATCTCAACCTTCCAGTGCTTAGAGGTGTAAACCCAAGTCATTCCGTGGATTTGAAATATCTTGAGGTAACTCTAGATACGAAGCTGACATGGAAAACTCAGCTGAAGGTAAATTGAGCGCTGAAACTTTTCGAAGAGTGTACGGAAACCTTTAGTAAGACCTTGGGTCCGAAATAGGCTATGGTATTCTGGATATACATATGTACATAGTTTTAATCAGGCTGCTCGTCACACACTCTGTTGTAATATTGTGGCACAGAACCATGGTTTCTGTGTTAAACAGACCACAAAGAAGCGTGTGTATAGGCATTACGATGGCCATGACTACAACGTCAGGACAATGAAAACGATGTGTCGACTGCACTCTTTTAGTTTGTGGCACGACGATCCGAGTTCTGGGCACAGAGAGTTGCTTAGAAGGTTGTCAGAGCAATACCCTTTGTTTTGCACACCTAATGAGAAACTTATGTATACCTGGAGTCTCCTTTGGAATAATGTACTTCATTATTATATGTACAGACTCTCTCTTGGGAAGCTCGGTGAAAATGTTCTTTACTGCTTTGGGTGCAATGGCAACAGTGTTTCAAATGGAAGTTCTTGCAATACTTAAAGTGACGTTGGCGAAGGTGGCGAGGACACAAAATCATAAGCTGAGGCTGAACTCCGTTGTAAGGTGAAATGAGCTTGAACTTGTGTGGGTGCCAGGACACTACGGTATTCAAAGCAACAAACTGGCTGATGAACTGGCGAGCTACGGTTCTCTGGAGCCTCCAATTGAACCTGAGCCAATTTTAGGGCCAAGCATAACGGGAGAGATCGGTTACATCAAGGATGATCTCATAAACAAAACTGCAAAACAATCAAGTGTTTCCTAAAAAGGCCTGTTATGGTGGTAGCAAAATTCCTTCTCAGATAAAGAAAGAGTGATCTGCGAACCCCTATAGGACTGATTAACGAGTACAACCATGGGGACAACAAATGGTTTTTAGTCGTCACCATAAATTGTTATGTCCGAGACATTTCACTATTATACTTCGACTGCTTTATTGTACTTCAGCGTGGCGACGAATAACTGTTACCCAGGGTTTTTTGAGAAACAAAAGTCTGCTTTATAGTCTTTGCGAAAAAAGTATTTAATTTTTAAGTTTTCACAGATTTAACTTTAGTTGTATTAATTATTTTTAAATTTTAATCCTCATTTAGATTTGCCAGTAGTTTAAACTTTGAGAGAAAAGTTCATTTGGCGCGCATGTCTTCGTCAGTTAATTTATTCCATATCTTCTGTAACTATAGGCTAATTTTCTCCATTTTGAATCTCTTATACTCCCCCTTTTGTCCAACATAAGGCCGGATAGTAAGTATTTTTTTTCGTCAGTGGCAACCCTTACCTTGGCATTAAATAGTGCATATTTATCGCAAATATGTCGAAGATAAAATAATAAGCTTTGATTAAATAATTTGAATTTAACTTTTTAAACAGGTGGCCACCTTCTTCAAGAACCTCCAAAATATTTTAACTGTTGTGGCTAAAGACTTCTTGAAACTCGTGCGTTTTACGCTCACTTTATAGTATTTTATGCACAAACTTTCTGTATAACAAACAGGTGACAACCTTCTTATATGTATTTAAAAAAAAAAAAAAAGTTTATTCAAAACCATTTCGATTGATAGCCACATCTCGGCTTGCCTCAATCAGATACAGGTAACAATTTTCTTACACTTCCATACAGAAATACATAATAATATTTCCGGCATACCACCATTTTCCGATCGCCCGATGGCAAACGAAAATGATAACAATAAAACTTCATAAATTAAGTGATTATTTGTAGTGGTGTCTGGGTACACCTTTATGGATGTACATACATATGTGGCGTGCCTTGTGTGGGGCGGTGACTTTTTAAAATGAATAAAATTGAAGTTTGCCGCAGGAAAATCTCGCCCGTCGACCAGTCTACCGATTGAGTGTGCGGCGAAAATGTGCTTATATTTGCACCAAATCAAAAATGGTTATAATAAAAGGTAGCGAATAACTAGGGTTGCCAGATTTTTTATGCGCGAAATCAGTACGTTAGACTTTTCCATGATAAAAAAATCAGTACTTCTGAGTACATTTTTATTCAGAGCCAAAATTATGAATGTCAGTAACAGAAAATACTTTAAAACGACTGAGTTCTTTTTTAACAATATTTTGGTATATAAATAAAATGTAGTTCATAAAAAATAAAAGTGTTACTCATTTTTAAAATGAGTATACACATCATTATACACAGGAGCCAATAAATTGTTTTATATGTATATATGTCATTTTTGAAGAGCAATAATGAGGTCATTCCTATTTTCAGTGTTTAAATAGTCGAAGAATTCTATACATTTCATTTTAAAATTACTTTTAATTTAAAGTTCAATTTCAAAAATTTTAATTAGAAGCCGGTTTCTCTCTTTGCGCCAGGAAACAAATTTATACTTAATATCCTCTCGAGTCGCTTCGTTTGAGTGTGGTATTGAAAAAATAATAATAAATAAATATTTTTTCAAACTTTGAAAAAGTAAGGAATTCATCTATTTTTCCTCATGGCTTAACTAATTTTTTCAACTACGCAAAAACTGTAAAAGACTAAGAATTCGCTAAAAAGAGTATCTAACTCTATGTCTTATATGCAAAAACGTTTTACAATTTCAGTAAGCTGAGAAAAAAGAATTGCCAGGTTTAGGCAAAAGCCATTCGAATATTCAAATTTGTTGTTATTAAACTGAAAGACATTTTCGAGTTAACTAAAAATACTCGACAAAAAAAATGTCAGCCTACTTTTAAATAATTTAAGCTCCATCATATTATCGCAACTGGTACGTAACGACCCGGCGATATGCCCATAAAGCCATTGATCTTTTTGTTGTATTAATTTCTTGGACATATCAAACATTATCTAAAATATGTCGACTATAATTAAATTATTTTCTTCTTACTTTTTACAGTAGTATCATTTAAGCAAGTTGCAACGTTATGTAAAAACCTTAAGAAAATCCTAAGGTATTTTGGTTGAATTGAAAATTCAGCACAAATCAGTACAAATTTTGAAAAATCAGGACATCAGCGTACTGATTGAAGAAATTAATAAAATCAGTACAAGAGTTGAAAAATCAGTACTGTACTGATAAAATCAGTACGTCTGGCAACCGTATGAATAACAATATTCGCTGACTGAGGTGCACAAACAGTGCAATACAAAGCCGGGTAGGCGGTTAATGGAAAAGACCGGCTAAAGAATTTAGTTACTTTGAGCCAAATATGCAGCAACCACTGTGTGACACCGGTTGCCAAGTTGTTTGCTTACAAGATTTTTCGTGGTGGGGGGAGACTGGATTTCTGCGAGATTCACTAAGCAAGCGGTCCACTCGAAGCTATGGAGCAGAAAACGCATGTTGGAGAAAAAATTGGAGAAACAATCAGTGAATACTTATGTCTGCATATATAGTATGTACTTATGTGCATATGTACATGTATTTGCTCTCTTACAGATAAATATACATACGTACATACATATCTAAAAACAAGTAAAGGAGAATAAGTTCGGGCGAAACCGAACTTTTTGAACCCGGCGCAGGTATCAAATATCGTCGTTTCAACTTTCTCTACGGATTGGTACGGTTTGGTGAAGCGGCTATTGAGATACAGCATTTCATCATACATAAGTGGGCAGGGTCACGCCCACTTTCCAAAAATCTCATAATAGTATTATTTTTCACCAAAATTCTACTTCACATACTAATTTTGAACAATTTAGATACAATATTTACTGAAATATCGTAGTTTTTTCATTTTTCGAAAATACCGTTATATGGGAATTGGACGGGGCTACGGTCCGATTTCGCCCATTTTCAAAACCAAACCACCTTGGATAAAGGCAAACCTACATACCGAATTACGCTGAGATATCTCAATTTTTACTCGAGTTATCGAGTACACGGATGGACGGACAGACGGACAGAGGGGCAGAGGGGCAGACGGACGGACAGACAGACATGGCTTAATCGACTTATTTTTTCATTGTGGTCATTTATGTATATCTATCTCGATTCGTTTTGGCTGTTACAAACAACCGTTATGTGAACAAAGTTAATATACCCTTGTGTACAAGTGCGCTCGGCTATAATAAAAATAGCAACAATGTACTGCTAATAATCGTACATACTAGGGATGTTAATTTTTCAGATTTTTCAATACTACCAGTCATTCTGCACCAAAAACTTGAATCTGTTTAAATTATAAAGGATTTCCTCTTTCATTTTATACCCATACTTCTTCTCTAAGCACATTTCTCTGAATTTTTTTTTTTTTAATTACTGACGTCTGAGTAAAAAAACTAAAAAGCAAATTTACTATATTTGGCTCACGGTTTCGCGAATATATTGATATTTGTGTTCAAATTTGACTATCGCGTGGTGTTATATGTATAATGAGCTAGACATTTTTAAACAAATATTTATTATTAAATAAAAAAGAAATATAGCCAATACTGGTCAAGAAAAGGGGTTTTATATTATTGCCATCAGTGTGCAAATTACAAATTCCGAAAATCCCGGGATTATTTGTCAAGAATCCCAGGATTTTTGGGACCTGAAAAAGCCCGGGATCCCGGGATTAACATTCCTAGTACATACATATATACATACATTTGTATATCTGTGTAAATTGTCAGCGCTCACAAAAGTCTATAATCAGTGCAGTTCATAAATTACTGCAGCGAGACGTGGCATGGCGTGACAACAACAAATACAACAACTACCGGCAAATGACACAACAACAACCACCACTTACATGGGTCGTTTTGCTCGATATTAACTCCTTCGGTTAATACAAAAGTACAGAGCTGCCAATGGCAATTAAATTGTCCGAAAGTGATTTATACAAATTTTATTATTGTTTATTAAGTTGTGTGTTGACAGAGAAATAGGCTACCAAAAAAAAGCAATAAAAAAATATGTTGCGCTCCCATTTTCCTGAAGTGCCTTGCTAAGCTTTTTTGCGGACCATTTCCATGGCCGTCTTGCTGTTGTGAAAAAAATTAAAGGACCTACAATTTTACGTTGCCTACAACCAGCAAATTATTTGAATGATAAGTCCAGATTTTTGGATTAGAACTCGAGCTTGGTACCTACCGATGCTACGCATTTTGGAATCCAGTGTCTAGTAAAGGTTGTCTATACGTATGCATACATATAGTGCAACGCTTCTACCATATGAGGTGATTTTTGCGAGGTATTTTCAAATGGGTTCAGCGCATGTAAANAACCATTTCCATGGTCGTCTTGCTGTTGTGAAAAAAATTAAAGGACCTTCAATTTTACGTCGCCTGCAACCAGCAAATTGTCTGAATGATATGTCCAGATTTTTGGATTAGAACTCGAGCTTGGGACCTACCGATGCTACGCATTTGGGAATCCAGTGTCTAGTAAAGGTTGTCTATACGTATGCATACATATAGT
>NW_016173728.1:0-11639 GCF_001687245.7 Rhagoletis zephyria
TGTGATTTCTCTTGAAGGTATTCTTCATGTGTATACTCCGAGGAGCTCCTAATATTTGGAAATTGAAAGCTGTTATGAAAGATTTACTATTTGTCAGAAGTTGTAAAAATAGAGTGACTTTTTATTTTTTATTTTATTTTATTAAGGGACTCCTACTTTTTAAATGATGAAATCCATTATATCAAGATATGTACATATTTTTGAACTCCCCACAAGTTCGCAATCGCATGAATGCGGCTTGTTGTTAGGCAAGTCGACGACATATCGCACGCGGCATCACAAATCAATTTTGATGCGAAGTAAATCCCTATTTATGCTTATCACCAAACACAAATCAAATTTTATTGAAATATTTATGACTCTTTCACTTCGTATTTCTGTTTTTCATTTGCATTTGTGACTTAAGTATGTACTATTTTTTATGGCTACCGCGCTAAAAGTTGACGAAGCTTAGGTGTTTTGACTGCTGACAGTTTCGTTATAGGCGTTGTTAGTTTTTTTTTTTTTTTTGCATGAATGTGTAAATTAAAGATGCCATTGACATGTTTATTAAATAAGTACGCTTGCCAATTTTTAGTGGTGTACATACATATCTGTGTGTGTAGATATGTATACATTTTATTATAGTATATTGAAACTACATACAGGGCGATCAATAGGTGATGCAGATCTTTGACAGCAATTATTTTTCATATTTAATTTTTTTTTTTCTTTTTCAGACAATCGCTTCTAAGTCATGGAGCTATACCCAGTTGAACAACGCTTAAAAGTGATCCAAACGTTTTATGAAAATGGTCCGTCTGCGAGTAGCCGTTTGATACAGAAATTCGAAGAAACTGGGCCAGTGCAAAACGTGACAACAAACGTGCGTCTTCGTGTAGGTTGTTCGGCCAAAAATATTGCTGTTGGTGGAACAACCTGTCGGCCAGGACGCGACATCCGCTATTCGTCGTTGAACCTTTCCTACAGCACCGTAGCAGCCTCTATAGCCTGAATAAGATGGCATGGACTTGGACATTATGTGTTTTCAAGAGAACGGTGCCATTTGCCACACAGCGCATGAAGCAATGGAACTAATGCAAACGAATTTTCCAGGATCAATTTTTTAACGAAACAACGAAGTCAAGGCCGCCGAGATCTTGCGATTTCACACCATTAGACTTCTTTTTGAAGAACGAAATCATAAGCGTTATAAATTATATGAAGCCTGAAATATAGCAAAAAGTCATGGACGACTTTGATATCCGCATCCTGTGTTGCCAGTGGTGTTGTGGTCAGCATTTTACGGATATCATGTTTCATACATTTAAAAAAAAAATCACTTCGATAAATTTTGTTGTGGTCTTATTAATGAATCACCCTATGCAATAAATTTTACTCAAAATTTGAACTTAATTACATTAATTAAATAGCAGCGCGATAAGCTTCTTACCTCGATCAAGATGAGAGTATAAAATATGGCAGAAACTTCACAGTCTTCGTTGGTTTCTCAAGTCACGAATTCAAGCCACAGAATAAACTAGTACTTGTTGAACCGCGGCGCTATAATCGCTTCTGACACGGACGTGGAGTCCATATTTTAGTGCAGGCAGCAGGCTCGAGAGTACTGAAAATGCGAAAACACATATGGCGGAATTCTTTAAGAGACTTCATGAGAACAAGTTATAGAAAGTTGGTTTGGTAAAATATCAGATTTTCCTACATCCTGCTAAAATAAATTTATTTTGGCAGAAAATTCTGGTTTAAAACCCCTTCACCTTAATTTCACATTGGTGCATAGACGGGTCAAGGATGGACGACAGATAAAGTGCGGGTGTTTATGGACCCGGCAGTACACTTTCTATCACTTTCCCGCCGAGGTGCTATTTGAGGACTTACAGGCTCGTCACTGCGGGATCAAAAGTAATGAGGTCGCCGACGAACTGGCGAAAGATGACTCATCGTAAGTTCTTGTGGCGGTGGAACTATTTCGCGGACTCAACTGCCCTTCTGCGAACTTTGCAATTAGAGGTAGAGGTCACAAGATAGGCCAGGCTCTTTGACTAGCCTTTAGTTAGAAAAGTCATTAAAGTTGCTCACAGATACCAAAGCAGTCTTAACCATCTGCGCTCTCACATGCACCCGATTAGCCAGTACTTAAAAATATATACTCTAGTACCTTTACCAAGTACTAAGTGTTTTTTGCAGGGACCGGAAATAGCAGTTATATACACCCCTATGCTGTAATCCGTCGTAGATACGATTTTGTTACGAAATTCGTAATGTTGGTATGCCTGAATCCGACGTAGCTGTAATTTGTATGTATTTGTCGGAAATTTTCTACGAAGAGCAATT
Organism: Rhagoletis zephyria; assembly: GCF_001687245.7. NCBI lineage: Eukaryota > Metazoa > Arthropoda > Insecta > Diptera > Tephritidae > Rhagoletis > Rhagoletis zephyria. Next base: position 2,335 of record NW_016173728.1, read on the forward strand.
GGTGTCGGAGCGAAGCAAATTCTTTTAAAATATCAATAAAATAAAGTGTGGAAACGCAAAAATATGTATGTAAGTTGAAGTGTGAATAAAAAACAATGTATTATTAAATGTTTACAAAATTATCAAGTCGACAATCAGAACAAATCGCTCGCAATACGAAAAACTGGTGGAATGCATGAGCGAAAGGCCGGACATTGCCCGAGGCTTTGTAATAGTTAAAGAGGATGTGGTGGAATTTTGGGAAAGCGTTGCAAGATTTAAAGCAACACAATATTTAGTTGAATGGACGCCCTTAAAAAGAGGGAGCATATATTTATCATTTAAGCTAAATGGATCAGAACTGTCTCGTAGCAATCTCCTTTGTATATTAATGCAACAGTTGACTGCAGCATGTTCTTCCTCCTGACACAAAAGTGCACCGGCCACTGAATCCATTCTATTTTACTTAATTAAGGAAAACCTTTTTCAAATAGTTACGATTAAACATTTTTTTTAATTTCATTGTTCACTTGCGATTATATTTATTTTGATTTGTTTCTGTCAAAGTAGCTGATTAAGAACTTCGAATTTCACTATTTTAGTTGGCAACGCCGTTGATAGTTACGATCGGATTACAGCATACCAATTTTCGAATTTTCGGAACGGAGCTACGAATTCGTAACTACGAACTTTCGGATTACAGCATAGAGGTGATATTTTTAAGTCCGAAATAAAAGTATTTTGCGGATAATAAACAAACAAATGAGAGAGGACTGAAATAGCTAAAAGAACGCATTCAAGTGGAGAACAAAAGTAGTGTAAAAATGAAAATTTTGGGAAATCAAGATTGAAAGTTTTATTTACGAGACTTCACTCTACATTTATGCAATTCAAATTGTAAAATATATGGTTTCCGGTCTCGCTTGGTATTCTGGGTTTCGGTATAACAAATAATATCCAAAGGTTAACCAAGTCAACCCAATAACCCCAATAACTCAAAATTGATAAATTTGCACATTAATGCTTCTGTCATAAGGGTGACCATATGTACATATGTATGAACCTACATACATACGAGTATGTGCTATCTAAGTTTTAAATTATGGGGGCTGGTTTCTCCAGTAATTTAAATGGAAAAGGATTTCTTATTTTCTGTCAATTTCCATATATAAATTCAAAAAATTAAAATAATTTTTTACTTAAATTGCTTTCGTAAAATTGGCTGTCACATTGAGGTGATGAAAAAATTACAGGTTGTTTTCATCTATAATTGTATTCGAGTGACAGTGACCATTACAAAGCAAGCTGATGATGATAATTTAAATGTGAATATAATTATTGCTGGCAATAATCACGAGATGGATGTATGTACATAAGTTTATTAGGGTGGTGAAATAATTTTTCCAGCCACCTCCCAAAACGGAAAAATATCGAAAATAAGGAGACCCGTATTTTTTTTTTTTGAAAGCGGTCAGGACTTTTAACTTCTCTATATATTTCATATGGAGAAAATATATTTTTTTGATCGAATATACATATTTCCCTCAGTATTCAAACAATAAAATTATGATGCATATTTAACTTTACAATTCTATTTTCTAATTTTTCAAACCGATAATCTCTTCTCTTATTTAGAAATCATTATTTTTCTATACAAATTTGAAATTCCTTCCACAAAAAAAATTATCTCACAAGAGTTTAACTATGGGGGCATGCCGGTTAAAAATTTTGTTAACTGAGAATTAAGAAAATTAAAATCTATGCCTGTGTATTATTTATTAGGCCAGCCTAATGTACATAGAAACCAGCTCACTATATGTATATGTATTTGATATACAAGTTACGCGCACGCATCGGTCTTTAGCACCTGAGGGCATTGTTCGAAATTCATACAGCCCAACATACATATATATTTACATACATACCTACAGATTATTCAATACTTCATATAAAAATTTATTATTTATTTACATTAGATATCATAGACTAGTGATAACAAAAAAATTAAAATTGTTTACAATTAATTAATGAATGTATTGATGGTATTACAAACATTTAAGATAACCATTTAATATTAATGCAACAACTACACAAATATTTAATTGGTGGCCACTTAAATTATGATTTTCATAACGGATTTTAAGTAATATTTAATGCAATAAAAGGTAATGCGAATATACATATGCACATATGTATTTAGATAAGGGTGCCGCACTCTCCATACAAAAAATAAAATAAAAAATTGGTACCATCAGAAATATAAAATTTATTATATCTGAAGACTTCCGCCAAAATATTTTGGAATCATATTAAGATCTAAGTACGTGTAACTACATCCAAAAATCGAGTTTTTTTATAAATAAAATTCGTTTTTAAAAATCTATTTTCCTAAAAAAATCGTCTCGTATTAGGCGAGTTTTTTTACACGCATACGTATCTGCGCTTAAAATTTGTATGGAGCAGTAAGCGACAAACTTTATGTGAGCTTATGAATAGTTGTCGATAAAATCAAAATTACTTGTTTTCAAATAAAAATTGTGGATGCTTGTTTTTTTTACACGTTAAGCGTAGATTTATATGCGTATAAAAAAAAACACGGCTATTATAAAGGAGTTTAAGCTTGAAAGGTCTGCATAAAAATGTTTAAATATTTTATCGACGAAATCAAAGTATTTATTGAGATGTCTTGAAGTATTTTCAATTTGGCCCAGCTCACGCAAATCTTAATTTTTTTCGGAAATATTTTGGCGAAAGTCTTAAAATATAATAAATTATATAATACGGGTAGAAAAACCGCAACCTTTTGTTAGTGTTGCACTCTATTGAACATATGTACGTTCGACCGTAGCACCTTACAAGCAAAGAAAAATGTTCGCCGTACACCACTGAGCCCAAAGTACTTTTCCTTACATTTTGTACTTTTTACTTACATTTTGTACTGAACAGCTGATTGTTCTTTGGCAAGATTGATAAAACAACCTATCTATGTATCAATGTGGTTGTTTGGTACAAACACAGGGTTGCATATCTCCTATTTAAATAGCCAATATTGGTCATTTAAGCGCAGATTAAATGCATGATCTGAAAATGAATTGTTGAAGTTAATCAACATTCTCTACTTAAATAGGTCATCTGAAATCGAGCTTAAAAAGTTCAAAATGTTAATGAAAATTTGTTGAATTTTTCTAAGCCATGTATAAAGATTTACAGTTTGATTTATATGGTTTTGGTTAAAAAAATAAAAAAAAATATTGACTTTACAGACCTTGCAAATATTTAATAAAAATCACCGTTGACTCAGTTTTTCACTGCACTATAGGTCCATGGGTTAAATGACATACAAAAACTATACCGCGCGCGTACGACATTAGCGCCACGCTTAGCTAAATCAAAAGTAGAATCAATGAAATTTACCATTTGAAAGCTAAACACAGTTTTAGTTGTATAGGATTACCAGTCAGATCTGGAATACGCAAATCTTAATTTTTTTCGGAAATATTTTGGCTAAATTTCATTCTGGCTACGCCGATGCATAGGGCCTACCATTACTGTAATCGCTTCTCTCTGTATGATACATTGATAAACAGACAAAATGATTATGGAAATTATAGTGATGATCGTTATTAGTAACACTTAAAAAGGTAGCAAATTAGTTAATTACTTAATTTCCATACGCAAAAGCACCAACACTGACCACTTTTGCTCTATAATTCGCAATTGACTTCTCATAATTTTAAAATTGTGCGCACACACAATACGTGTAGCAATAATTGATTGAATAAATCGCGTATAAATCGCTTGGATGCTGTCGCATGACAATCGCTAATAGCCAGAGCCAATTGTTGAATTATACATACACTCTTTTGTCATTTGTAATGCTAACTGAGTTAAAAAAAAAAAAAACTCGTTGAATGTTTTTTCACGATTGTTGCGATATTTGCCCATTTACTATATATTTATTATTCGGACTTTGTGGACAATTGTCATTTGGAAGTGTAAACATGTGTACACACGTACACCATATATATGTATATTTAAGGCTGGTACTGATGTCTTGACATTTCCATTTGTATTGCGAATTATCATAATTACAAATACAAATACATTTGGCATGCGATCCAATAAATGCATGCGAACAAATACAAAGCTCGAAGGAGCGAAATTCGCATTGAGAAATTATGACGAAAAGTTCCGACGCCAATGATCCATTTAATGTTTTACTATGCAAATTCAGTTAGTACATTTTTAGGATTAACATTTGTAAATTTGCCAATCACGCACGTGGCTGGGTGAAATTATCGCCCAAGACGCACGCTAATGATGTTTACGTTCATATGTAAAAAGTGTATCATCTATATAATTATTATTATACGTACATATGTATACTATTGACATTACCATTGTAAATACCCTTACAAACCCCGTACCCATTACCAACATCAAATCTATTACCACCAACATCAACGCCATTCAAATTAGCATTGCCACAACCACTGATACCGTTGGCGTAATCATTACCATTACTCCATTACCATCACCAGTACCCATTCCATTACCATTGCAATTGCCATTACCATTATGATATCCACTACCATTACCATCACTATTATTATTACCATTATCATTACAATTACCATTACCATTACCATTACCATCACAATTGACAATACCATTTGCATTATAATTGCCACCACCATTGCCGTTCCCATTACATTACCATTACCAACACCATTATAATTACCATTACCATCACCATTACAAATGCCAATAGCATTAGCATTACCACTACCAGTACCATTACTATTACTAATACCAATATAATTGCCATTAACATTATCAAACCGTTATCATTACCATCATCGTAATTACCTTTATTAATGCAATTCCCATTACAGATATTATGGCTCCGATCTAAGAATATCTTCGGAAATTTGTATACACAAACTTTTGCAGTGTACTGTATTGCATATGGCTATTAAGATTTTATTGAGCCTAATAAATACTCAGAAATTTAAGCAACTCTAAAGTAGAACAGTTCCAACGAACCAAGCAATTTATTCACATGGTCGGAAACCCCCAAAATCACACTTTTATAATTGGCGCTGTCTCATTAAATAAAAAAATTGCAATAAATTTTGCTTTATGCCCTTCACGACATGAAAAGCACGTTCACAGCCGTGTTAAGTGATATTGAAATTGGCGCATTTAATGAACAAACAAAAAAAATGGAGGCAATAAATTGTATTTTATTTTCCTGGCAAAATCATTCGCATTTAGTGGATAAACAACTAATAACAAGTGTCAAGTCGGTAGGCCTATGTACTTACATAAGTGTGAAAATTGCACGGATTCGCATGTTTTTTTTTACGTGGGTATGCAAAAATCACAAAATGCGCATACAACATGTCAGTAAATAATGTAAGTTAGTTCGAAAACTTAGTGCATAAAAATGAGTGTGTGTGTGTGTGTGTGTGCGTGTGTGTGTACAGGTATGCACTAAAGTGTAAATATTTAATTGAAATGCAAAGAGACACACGTGCCTCATGGCTGCAATCAAGAGCGCTCACATGATCAGCCGAACCCACTAAACGACTGACCGAGTAGCACCTGACAGACTGGCTGCACCAACGTGTTTGACATGCCAAGCGAAAAATCTGAAACTAAAACAAAAAACTAAAACTGATAAACAAAAAAAAATACTCGTAATCACAGTTAGTAACTAGTATCAATTATAGGTGCAAATCTCAGCTTTGAATAGAGCCTACGTATGTATATAGGTATGTACGTAAGTTAGTGAGTTGAAGCGTCGCGTGTTATGACGCATAAATAGGGCTGCCATGCGTCTATAACTTCAAAGGGATTCAACAACTTTTCAAGCGATGGAATTTCAATCCAAGAGCGGGCTCCAAATCAAGGACTAGACCAGGAAAAAAGAGGTGTTCATCAAGTCGCTACGATCGATCTTAACCATTACTTCGATGTCTACTTTACTTGAAAGGCACTAGAAATCTGATAATTTTCCAAGCGGTGACAATATTCTAGTCTTCACAAACGAATCGAAAGCTATCGCTATAGCGATCCCACATAGTATCTGCGGTATTGATCCGGCAAATAGGATTGGAGGAAGCTTTCAAGCTTCTAGACAACTTTAGTGTTTCCACATCCGAGGTCAGGTCAATGGATATCACAGCAATTATTCCTTTTAAATTGAATATACTTAGTTGAAAATCCGATTTTGACAAAAAATTTTGCTAAAGCCATACCGCCATGTGGGCCTGCTGAGCGCCTTTTGGTAGGACATAAGAGTCTGAACGCCAGGTTAATAGAGTGAATTTACCTCATGATCCTCCGTCCGACTTTGTCATATGCATCCCTGGCATGGTGCTAGAAAACTCCACAAAAACTGCTATACCATGTCACAATAAACTTCAAAGTTTGGCATGATTTTTTTGTCTCGCTGGACAAATTGCACAACTGCACAATCGCTTCTAGAATGGTTGGTTGGTTAGTAATGGTGAATTTGGAGATCTCCCCATATATATTTTCGTACAAGCCTCACCAGTCAAGACAGCTTTCATACGAAGAGATCTCATACAGTTATTCATTGTTAAGATAACAGAGTTGAAAAGAAGCGGACTTTCTGTTTCCCGGCATGACTAACGAGATCTGTTTCGGGAAAAAATCCTAGTGAAAATTACATATCGTAAGAACCGTGCAAATGTGTTCTGCGCTCTCCATCGCAAGCAAATACATTGGCACTCGAATGGTTCAAGGGTGGATGACAGAAAGAGTCATTATGGACCTGTCAACAAAATTTTGATTCCAGATGAACAGATAGCCAACAGTTTTCCAACCTGAAGTATTAGCATTGAGGGATTAAGGGTAGCCCGCAGCCCTCCGGACCCTCTCCGATAGGGTCCTCGAATCCAATTTCTTTAAAAACTGGTAATTGTAGAACCGGAAACATTTTCCGGTCTCAGTTGGTCTACTTCTACAGCCATAATTACTGAGTGTCTAAATGTATAGCGCGGTAAGTACTTACAAGGCAGCGGTAGGAGGCATTAGAAAGGCTAGGCTCTCGGCTATACATTCACTAGATAATCTAACCGGTCATAATCGAGTCATGATGTCGGCTCTGTCTTGAAAACGATGAGACTTCGGAACACAGAATTTGTGTTTCTTCGGTTGTCCTGACAACAATTAAATCTTGTTAATTTAGGCCTCTATAGCGATCCTTCAAAATGAGAAATACACCTTACCAATTACTCAAAGACATCTTGGGCACTCAAAATAAAACTTCTAGGTGGCATTGTGCTTTGTTTGTTTAACTAACTAACTACTAACTACCATCGTTATTTGGGTTTTCTAGAATAAGAGGAATGGGATGAGTGCACGAAGGTGGATCTGAGTTCGTCCTTGTGAAGTAAACTGCAACTGTACAAGTCCCCCCGAGATTCTTGCGCGAACTTCATAAAAGCTAATATTTGCATTATATGTATTGCCCCAGCATTTGAATGAAAAATCCTCTACATATTTATAAAGGCTTATTTTTGAAGATGAACTATAAAGACACGAAGTCCATCTTTATTTGTACTCAAATGGTAAGGGGTCTTAACGTGGCTTTAGACCTTAAGCTTTGCTAATTTTTTAAGTTAAATAATCTTCCTTTCACTGTGCTGAAGGTCACGCCTAGGCAAATGTATTCTCTCCTCCTTCTTGTTATAAGACCACGTCAGAAGTGTCTCTCTTAGTCAGTTGTCCTGGTACTACATCTATGATCCGAGTGGCACCTTGGGTCACGGAAGAAAGAGAGGGAGCTTCTGGTCGGGCCGCTCCGACTTATTCGATTTAAGGGCTCAATGAAGTCTGCAGCATCTGCTCGCTATATAAACGTGTATTCGGTTGCGCAACTACCCCCTTCCCAGCAATGGGTTGTGCGCTGGATTTGAGACACGCCACATAAAAACCTCTTCCAGTGAAGAACCAACACAAGGCTTCGGATGAGACCCCTTTCATTTGATGACGACCACGGCAAACGTTTAAAGAACGATTTGAGGGCATGTACATAGAATGTCCGGATCCTTAATAGGGTGCCTCTACCCGGCTGGTTGATATCCTCGTAAGGACAAAAGCTGACATCACCGCTATCCACGAAATTCGTTGGACGCGACAAGGCAAAAAATGTCTGAGCCCTTGCGACCTCTGCCATGATATCAAAATCGGGCGTGGCTACTTCAATGCCAGGGTGGAGAAGGGAGTGATCTTTGGAACCAGCGTCGGTCAATTCAGCCTCCACGACGAAACGTCCGACAACGGATTGAGGTTGAAAGACTTCGCCGGGGCCCGAAACATGCGAAATATGCAGTACTAGTCTCCAAACCGAAAAACAAGAAATAAAAAGGCCAAGGGCCAAACATTGACTCAGACCACTTTCTTGTTGCAGACAAGATACGCACTCGCCTCTGTGCATAAAAAAAAAAAAACGTGTCCACAAAAAATGCAAGGAAAGCTTAACGTCGAAAAGCTGCAATCACAACAGTCAGCCAGCGCTTTCGCTACTCGACTCTCACACCTGCTCTCAGAGAACACTCTTCAACAAACCGTCTTACGTGAGCAGTGGAGCCACATTTCTCGCTTGTTAAGTACCGCCACCAAAGAAGTAGTCGGATTTCAGCGAGCCCGAAAGAACAACCGGAAGGATGAGGAGTTCAAGAAGCTGCAGAGAAAAAAGACGTAGCAGCACGGGAAATTGTGGAGAAGAATAACCCGAGCCCCCAGTCGATGATGACGGAGTCGATGTTCCACCACCTGACTATGACGAGGTACGAATAGCAATAGCGCAATTGAAAAACAACAAAGCTGCTGGAGCTGACTACACGGCAACACCTTCGGCAAAAAAAAAAAAATCCAAAAAATAAACAGTAATTCCTTGACACCTGCTACTCGCACATTGTTATACTCAAACTAAATGGGCTACAAAACTGTATACTCAACAAAATTCTAAAATTTCTGCAATAAAAGTTTGAAATTTGGATGCAAAGTTTTAAACTTGGGGTTATAAGGGTTTTATTAGAGTATGAACTGTGTTATAATTGTAGATTCTTAAAAATAAATAAATAAGCATGAATGGCAATGGAATAATAATGTTTGTATATAAATCGTTAATGTGCCCCGATAAACATGCAAGCAAAGAACCTCTAAATCTGACTTTTATGGAAATGAAATTATACACAAACCTGTTTTGCAACAAATCCCGTAGCTGCTAAGTGTATTCACATTTTTTTTTCTTAAATTTAATTCTCTCAAGTGGCTACCAAGTTTGGCTT
>NW_016173729.1:0-2468 GCF_001687245.7 Rhagoletis zephyria
TCAACCAAACGGAACAAGTTGTGCTTGTATATGAATGAAGAAAAGCTATTACACAGTGGCAGCACTGAAAAATTGCATGTGAAAGCAGCGCCTTACGGATTAGTAGGAGCTGGAAGAAGTCACAATTAAATTATGTTAAAATTATTATAATACAGTAGCGCATAATTTTAAAACTTGCATTCACCACATTTTTTTTTTTATAATTTGTGACATTGCAGTTACATAAATTTATGAATTTNAACACAGTCGCAGCACTGAAAAATTGCATGTGAAAGCAAGCAGCGCCTTACGGATTAGTAGGAGCTGGAAGAAGTCACAATTAAATTATGTTAAAATTATTATAATACAGTAGCGCATAATTTTAAAACTTGCATTCACCACATTTTTTTTTATAATTTGTGACATTGCAGTTACATAAATTTATGAATTTAGAAAATGAAATTAAATTTTGTTTTTAATGAATTTTACTTTTTAGTTTAAGTACATTCGTTAAAAAATCACGCTGAAAATCTCTGGAACATTGCAGCTCATTGAGAATTGAGTGATTTCGTTAGTTTCGGAAAGTATCGAAAGCCAAAGGGCAAGGATAAGAAGAGTGTACAGTAAAAGAGCTGTAGCTACATAAAATTTTTATATACAGTTCGATTTATTTCTTTTTTTTTTTTTAAAGATTAAATTAATATTTATATTTTTTAATTTTAATTCTTAAAANCTGATTTCGTTAGTTTCGGAAAGTATCGAAAGCCAAAGTGCAAGGATAAGAAGAGTGTACAGTAAAAGAGCTGATAAAATTTTTATATACAGTTCGATTTATTTCTTTTTTTTTTTAAGATTAAATTAATATTTATATTTTTTAATTTTAATTCTTAAAATTGTACTTAACGTTAGGAGTTAGCATTACATAATCGAATATTTGTGTGTTACATATTACTGGGCGGTCCGCGGTTGCGGTGTCCTTGCGCTTGTCCGTTATGCCTAGAGCCGGGACGCGAATGTACAATCGCATAATTGTCATTGTCAATGGGAATCGACCTTCAAGAATACACAATTTTTAAGCAAACTATTTCTGGTTATTGTATATTGCTTGCAACAAATGTACATATGTATATGTAAATAAAAATTAAAATTTGCAGTAGAGTTTTAGTAGTGGGCGTGTGAGCATTGAGTGTGCATTTGAGTATATAAGTAAATATTAAGTTGTTGTAAAAATAAAAGAAAATAAAAATGAGTGACATAAATATGTTACAAAGTATTTACATTTTAGTGAAGTTAATATTACCTTGCTTTGAGCTTCTTTCGAAAATTATTAACAAACTATTCGTGTTGAGTGAGAAATAATTTGAGTGAAAACTATGACCGCTAAACAGTTAGTTACAGCATAGAAATACCTACATACCTACAATTTGTGTTATAGAAAATTTGTGTTGTTGTTTTATTAACTTATCTCTCGATTTACTTATTTATTTTTGTGTTTTTTTTTTTCGTTTTTACTTTAGTATTTGTACTCTAAAATTAGTTGTTAAAACATTTAAATTACATACACATAAACACATACGCATACACATACAACTTGTTGTTTTACACTGTATGTACTGTACGATGTTCCGTATAAGTAGTAGTGTTGCTTGTCGGGGCCAATGGCAGTAATTTTTCAAAACAATGACCATACGAAAGGAAGTGTTTTTGTTTTTTAATTTTTAAGTCGTTCGGGCATGCATTGTCTTCTCCATGTTTTCCTTGTTTTTGTTCTTGCTTTTTTGTTTTTTGTGTGTGTGGTTTTTAACACATAGTATGTAGCACAGAGACATTTATACATACATAGTTATTTTTAACGCATTGTTATTTGCTTAATTTGTTTTAAATGTTTTTCTATATATATTTTTTTCTTTTAGTTTGTGTCATCTTAATATCTATCAGACCTATTCGAGTGTATCGTTGAGCCACCGCTTGTGTAACCTTTATGCGCGTCGCGCCCATGCAGTGAGTAACGCGATCCATACTGACTACCATGCCAACTTCGGTACGGATCGTATTCTTCAATGATGGATGGTTCTTTTTCGATGATCTAGATTAGTTACAATGACAACCGAGAAAAAAGATGATACACAGGTTAAGTTTCGAGATTTCGACAATGAATGATTTGGTTAGTTGAGATAATTACCTCGGTATTCGCACAACTGCAGCTCATTGCGGTACAAAGGAAAATATTCATCAGCAACATGATTAAGAAGAGCACGCCGAGTGTGATGGCCAACCAGAGTAGCCATGGTGGGCGAATGCCATCTTCACAGTCACCGCTAATTACTGGAATAGAAGGAGTTTTGTGGATTTATTTTATTGTAAAAAAAATGTGAAATTTGATGGATATTCATAGGCAAGTATTCGCATTTATTTTAAGCTTAAAGACCTTAGAGGATTCACAAAAAAAAAACATCGGGTTTTTTTGTAATTTTAACAGAGCAGTTTCA
>NW_016173729.1:2568-11636 GCF_001687245.7 Rhagoletis zephyria
GCGTTTTTGTGAAGCTCTAAAAATTACAACTACAACATTTGAACACAAAAATAATAAAGGTTAGATAAACAAAAGCAATATAGCCAAACCTGGCCAACATGTTGAATCCTAATTTACATCTTGGTCACTGTATGTGTTCCTCAATTCGAAGTATAGACATTCAGATTAGAAAATAATAACTGTTTATGGAAGAAGTTACGATCATATACCAATATCACTTAAAACTGGTTCATAGGCACGCCAGGGGCGAATATGGAACAAATATAGGACATTAAAAGAAATACAGAACATTTGGCGTCCCGTATAAAGTAAATAAATTACCAGCACAATTCGTCAAAAACAGGACTATCCCGTATAAAATAGGACGGATGGTAGCCGTAAGTATATGTATTGTACGTAGTGTTGCCAGAGAAAAATTTCATTTGGAGCTATAACGGTCGAAAAAAGAGCTAAAAGGAGCTAAATAATATTAATAGTAGCTAAAATGAAGAGCTACATACTTTTTTAATTTTGAGCATTTATCGACGTAAGGTTGATTTTACATTTTCGGCAATTCTAATAAAAACAACGAATTTTATAAGTTTAAGTGCTGAAAAAATCTTTTGAAACCCAAATAAAGTGCATATATTTCAAATTCGTTGCTATGGCTGTGAACTAGGGCTGTGCGATTATTCGATTATTCGAGCAAGTNACTTTACAAACTGTTAAAGTCTGTAATTTCAGATATTTGAATTGAATATTTTTTTCGCAAAATTTTTCTGGAAAGTTTTACTTCCAGCTCTTTTTAAAGGTAAAACTAGTAAGGTAAAAGAATATCCGCGCTATCAGAAAAAGTATTTAATTAACTTTTGAATTCTTTAACCTAGATGCAAGAGTTTATGGTGGATACCCTGCATCTGGAAATTTTCCATTTTATCAACGCTTTAGTTTAGCTTATACATACCAAATACAACTAAAACTTTCTGGAGCTAAAAAAGTGCTAGATAAATTTGAAAAAAGCTAAAAAAAAGAGCTAGGATCTATAACCCAATTTTCGGAGCTAAATAAAAAAATAAAGAGCTAAATCTAGCTCCAAAAGCACGAAAATGGCAACACTGAATGTAGGAAGGAATACAAAATTTTGTAAAGTTGCGATTGTCAAACATAATTTTTATACCCGAGCGCACTTGTGCACAAGGGTATATTAATGGTATATAATTTGGTAACCATGTTTGCTTAGAATCGAACGTGGCACTCGAATATGCCATACGCTTTTTGCAAAATTATATTATTCCCCCCTAATATACCTACTGGAGTTTTTTTTTCATATAAGTACAATTTTTACACTACAAGGCGGACGAACCTAAGCGAAACTAACGCTTCTTTCTTTTCTACTGAAAAATGTTGCCTTCTCAGCCATCGTTGGACCATTTGGTCCATTTGAGCCAATTTGGAGTACACACACAATGCTCCTCTGTAGTGCAGTAGTAGCAAAAACTGAATGCCTTTGTTCGACTGTCGACTAATATTATCCTTGTTTGGGGTCGGCCATTAAAATGACTGACTTTAGGTGATAGCCATATTCTCAAAATATTAATGTATGTATATACATTTTACAGCTATAGTTATCTTATCAGTAAGACGTACATGCTGTTTTTTTTGTTACGATCACCTGAGAAAGTCACCCGTACAGTATAAAATTCAGCACTATATAGGACCAAAGTCTAAATTTTAAGGTACTTGTATTACACTGTGGAACACCAACTTTGAGTCCTCAGCGAAATAATGTGTGTTTATATGTACTTTAGTACATAAAATCTTATGAATGATTGATTTAAAACATAACTCTTGTCTTCACAGACCTATAGTAATATTTTGTTTATTTCGTAGAAAATTTTAACCCGTTTTCTCTGACCGTAATTGGTCTTTTTAACTCTTATTTGGAAGAAGTTTTGGGTGAGTTCCTAAAAAAGGGAAGTTGGAAGGTTAAGATGTTTTACAAAATTAGTAAGCAATTGTCTTAGTAGGCGTTGATATATATTTATAATAGGTGTAATATTATCTAAACGAATTTTTCTCTGCCGAGACCTATAATTTAATTTAGCTAGTGGTTTTTTGTAAGCAAAATTTTTCCATTGAACTGCTCCCATTATGGTTTTTTGAAAATTTGTTTGAAGAAAATCATCAAAAGAAACAGCTAAGGGTTAACATTTTTTGTAAAAGGTTAAGCGGCATTGAGTTCATTAAATGTGTGTATGTAGGTTTCTATCTTGAGTAGTACCATTATAAACGTACAGTGGTGGGCGAACAATTAGCGACGTGACATTTTAACAAGTTGTGGATATTTTCCTTCTACTTATTTAATGTTTATAATTATTTTGGTAAAAAATATAGCTCATTATTTAACAAAAACGATATAAGTCAAAGCATAAGATATGAATATAGCATATGAATATAGGGCAATATACCTTTTTATATTCAGAAATGGTTATTACTTACATGGCGCCTTTGCTGGATCAAGTACAAATACAGTGGTGCCTGCAATACTGGATCCCTCTTCATTTGGAGCCAATTTACGATTGCCACCTTTGCTTACACCACCCGCGCCGGCCAAAGCGATCTGTTTGCAGTCCTCATCATCCATACAACGACCATAACATTGTATCACATCGCATTGTAGATGCACTTCGGAGCCTGGTGTGGTGAAAAATTAAAATGGAAATTAAAGATTTATCTAAGTATATCAATAAATTAAAAATATTTAAGGTTTCACACCTTCTTTTATAAGAAAAGTATTCGGATCACAGCTAATCTAAAGCATTCGTGTAAACAGTTTTTTCAATCGAAAGTCTGCTAGGAATAGAAAGCAACGTCGCAGAGATTCTTAACATTAACGACCAATGGGACATATTCATAGTTCCAAAAAATTTGTACACCTTTGCAGACAAAAAAAAATATACAAAAAATAAAAAATTGGCGACACTTTTGTGGGGTCGCTAAACTCGAATCAGGTGTGAAATCTTTGAATTTAACAACAGATCAGTAATGGTCGTCATAGGGTTAATATATACCCAGAAACAAAGTCAGCTAAAAGTATTTGGTTATAGTCTCCAAATCATGTGTTGAAAGGAATATATCTAGCGAACTTTTTCTGAGTGTAGAAAAGCCCTAACTCATTTTCTTTCGAAATTCAACTTTGTACAAAGGTTTCGAGATTACTCACTAAAGGCCTTAACATATACTTTTTAGATAGCGCCTTTCTATAATATAGAATCTATATCAAGTTAACTATATTCTTATTTATAATTGAAAAAGCTTCGCTGAAAGTGCTTAGCGAAAAAATTATATGGTAAAGTAAAGTTAACCAAAAAAAAACGTGTGAAAATTTTTATTTTAAAACTCTCTTTGTTCAAGAAACAATTTGTGTTTATAGTCTTACCTTCTGGAAATTTGAACATCGAATTAAGTGTCGCTTCAGCGCTGTGCCCATCAGGGCTTGGCAAAAAACGAGAAATAATAGCCTCATCCACGGGACAGCTGTGAATATACATAAGCATGAAAAAATATGAAAAATTATCTGAAGCTGATTTTTAATTTTTACATAGTGTGAATACTAATTAATAAACATTTGTACTACATAACAAAATAAAAGCTATGCCAGATTATATAAGTATATATTACAACTCACCCTCTGTCATCAATTAGCGGTATACTGATATTCTTCTTGTCAAAAGCGAAACAGTTTGCGACTCTTATGCCATAGGTACCTGAAGATGAAAATAAAAACAGTAAATGAAATAAGTATCATTCTCCAAGTAAATAATATATTTACGCATCGGAAAGGTTTTAATAACAAAAACCGTTATGTGCAGAATGCAATTAAAAAATTAATTACCATTTGGCTTCGTTAATTCTGCGCGGATTTTATACTCATGGCCATAAACCGTTTCACGTACACGACGATCATTCTCCAAGAACTTCAAGATGACATGCGCATTGTCATCGCTGGTCACAGCGAAGCGAACGAAATGGAAAATAGAAAAAAAAGAGTAACAAAAAAGCATATGAATAAAATGCTGGTAAATCAGAATAGCTATCTGGTATTATAATTTCGAATTAGAACTTTTTAAGCTACTCCTACTGCAGGGACTGTTAAAAAACTTCGTTTTTTTTTTTCATTTTTACATGCTACAACTGCGTAGAGTGTTGCGGAGCTGTAATACGTATTTTGTTATGAAATTTATGTAGCAACAACAACAACGACTATTGCAGCAGTATGCAACTGGTAATTAAATGTACGCAATTACTGCGGCCTAAGCCCGCTAACTTTTTTGTGGTTTCTACCTGCAGCATAAGAATTATGTAATTTTTGTGCAATGAAAACGAGAATGCGGCAAGCGAGTTGAACGCACTCCGATGTTACAGATGGGCAAATAGTTAAATGTTACTAAAAGTTGCGGAAGAGCGGATCATGACAAAAGAAAGATGCAAAACAATTATATTAAAAACCATCAAAAACAAAAAATCATTTATGAAAACATGCAACACACACACGGAAATAAGCTAAAGCAAGCATACATATGCACATACATACTTCACAGGCAGTGCAACGCCATCGCCGCCAGCGCATTTTAGCAATTTAACAGAGCATAAAATTTGAATGAAATTGAATAATAATAAAAATTTTATCTATTTTTTGTGTGTTGGCAATTTTGCGAATGCACGCAAATGTGACTGGCAATAAAGTGGAAATTGAACAGAGAGCAATGGCTGCATTGCCTAACAACAAAAGACTTAAGCCACAAACCTGAAAAACGAAAATCCTCTACGTTGTGGTTTCGATATTTTGATGACTGGCTTTAGCCACAGTGCGAACAAATCAATCAACTTCCTATGAAAAGAAAATTCAACAATAAGTGCGTGCGCTTATTTCAACTCAATTGAATTTTCTTTTGTAAGGGGAAAGACTTAGCCGACCTTGCTTTCAACACTTTTCGCCAGTTTATTCGCCTTACAAAGAAGAAAGAAAGTGACGCTCAGTAGCATGTGGAACGCATAAAGCATAGCAAGCTAATAGCCCCGCACATTCCATTTTGATTTAATGCTTACGCTCTTAATAACTTCAAAGGGAGCATAGACTATTTTTCATATACATATTTTGGCACACATCAAAGTCATACTTTTGCGGCTGATCACACAATTCCAATATTCGACAAGAACTATTTTGTCTAATTGACTGGCCTTGATGTTGAAGTCATTTGCTTGGTTAAGAAAAAAAATGTTTTAAATTTTTTGTTTGTTATCTTTTTGTTCGCCAACTTAACGCCAACGCACGCAAACACATGCTTTTTTATGTAGGATTAGATTTATGCGCTCTGGGGTTCTTATTTCTATACACAATAAAATTTCGCATTAGTGTCAAGCGAACAGATGTATGTATAGATGCATGTATAGACATTAGGGTGGTCCTTAAAAAAATGAAATGAAAGACGATCACCTAAATCACGCATAAATTTTGGTCCCGATTGTTTAAGGCGTGTCGCACAGGCAACAAAGTACCGATTCCTCTATGAAGGCTCAAAAAATTAAAATAATAAAATAGCGTAGCTAAGTATGGGATTTGTAGAAAACTGAAACGGACTATCGCGATATGGCCTTCAAAATTCGAATTTAGTTCGAAAAATTCTTTCGCTTAAAGCCAAAAGGGTGTTATGATGTTTATGGGCGTTTCATATATCAAAAATATAATCGATCCTTTTAGCTTTAACATGGTTTTGAGGTGAACGTTTTAAAATGGTATGCTTAGTAGAAATCGCGAGAAAATCCAAACCATGACAAGTCAGACCTCTCAAAAAAAAAAAATTTTTTTGTTGAAAATAATGTCTGTTCCAGCTTATTTTTAACTTATTAGTGCAGCCTCTTAATGTCGTGAACGAAATCCGCCCGGTTTTAGAAAGAACACCTCTTATTTGATTTTATGATTTTGTTTATTTTGAAACTTTGCATTGTTTGTCAAGCAACATACCGACGCCCATTTGCATGTGTGCTTTTATCTAAATGAGTACGAGTATAAATAAGTCACTTTTGTGTCAGCCTAAGCCCACACTCATCGAATAAGTTTGAATAAATATGTATGTATGTGTGCCTAGCCTTTTGTTTGAAGTGAATTCAAGTAAAGTTGTTGGACAATGATGTATAAACGCATATACATACACTGCCGGAACAGAGTATTGGCACAGCAAATTTTTAACAATGTATGCAACAATTTTATTCTAATATTTTTCCGCCAATTTTGAATAAAAATATGGTTCATTCTATTACAAGAAATATAAAAATATTATAATAAAATTGATTGGGCTACAAACCTGCATACTCAAAAAAATTCAAAAAAATCTGATTAAAAAGTTGAACATTTTCATGAAAATTTGCTGAATTTTCGCGAGTTTTGCACAAAGTTTAGGAATAATATTTTTACGTTTTTTGTTGTAGAATGAACCATGTTTTTATATGAAATTAGCGGAAAAATGTTAGAATGAAAATTGATGCATATATTGTGAAAAATGTGCTGTGCCAATACTTTGTTGCTTTTTTTTGGAAATTTCAAGACCCTTCCCCCAAATTTTATTCGATTTTATTAGAAATATTATTGCCTATTTTATAGATATTTCAAAGATCATTCAGAAGTCGCGACCTGTCGACTTAGGTCAGAAAATAAGATTTTGTAGATTTATGAGTTTTTGAATGACTAGTTTTGATTAGATTTCAACAGATCGAATGTGATGTGAGAAGAGGATAAATATGCCTTTAAAATGGTATAGAATAATCTTTTGTCGGACTTGGCAAGTTCGAATTTTTTATCGGGTAATATAAAAAAAAAAAACATATTTCTGTTAATTTTTTGAATTTCGACCATCGATAATTTCCACACTTTCAAAATATGTAGTCTATCTAAAATCTCTAAAAATAGGCAATAATATTTAACATAAAAACGAATAAAATTAGGGGGTAGGGTCTTGAAATTAATTTCTTCATGATGCAATGGGACCACCTATCCTTTAAAAAAATTATTATTAAAATCGGTTAACGAGGACCAAAGTTATGCGGTAGCATACATAAGAAAAAAGAATATTCCGACGAATTGATAATCTATCCCTTTTTTGAAATCGATTGAAAATTACGATCCATATTCCCAAATTTACCTTGACGAAACCATATTCATTAAAATATCTAGCAACTTTCCTCTCCAATAACACTTTTTCCCAGGTAGAGTCTGAAAGCCCTTGACAATTTTATCAACACAAGGAGTGCTTGTTACTGGCGAAATTTGGTGCTTTTATAGTGTTTTAAGGATTCTGAAGATTTTTTTTGTATTCGTCCTCATACTAGTCATGGTATTCACTTTCGTATTTCGTCTTCGGATCATATTCGTATTCGCACCTATATTAGTGTTCGTTGTCATCGTCGAGTTCTTCTTCGTATCTATATTCGTCGCCGTCGCCGTCTTCGTATTCGTATTCACATCCTTATTTGTCGAGTTATTTTCGTATTTATCTTCATATTCGTATTCTCATTCGCCTTATTTTAGTGTCGTTTTTGTATTCGTCTTCGCAATCATCTTCGTATTTCTTTTCTTCGTATTCATCTTCGTCGTCGTATTCCTCTTCCTCTTCGTCTTCATATTCATGTTTCTATTCGTATTTGTGTTCATATGCATACGGCTTCGTATTTGTTTTGATCGGGATCCCATCTCCAAGGTGTGGCACTCATCAGAATTATAAGGCAACTGATGTATTTTTAGCTCACTTCTCGCTTCCTGAATAACTTAAAAGTTTGGTCAAATTTTGGCGCGTACAACTACATATATACATAGAAAGTATAAAATATCGGGCATTGGACGTTCACATAGAGCAATGTATTATGGTTTATAAGATCCGACGACTTTTAAGAGAAAAGGATTCAAACATTTTGTCAAAGTCCGTTAGGCATCGCGGCTATTCACGATTTGTTATAAATTATCCATTAAAATTCAGTTTTTATCCAAAATTAAAACATCTTACGAAGAACTGTTACAGATATTATTTAAGGTGTAGCACAAAGCATGCTGGGTATAAGCTAATTTTTGTTTATAAGAATAACAATTTTGCCTAAAAAAGGATTTTTTTACATATTTTCAAAATTTTCGCAATAACTTTTCGCCCTCTACAATTAGAGTCCTAAGGGCACGTACCGAAACGGCTAAGCATTGGGCCATTAAGTTACACACATACGGCGCGATCCAGTACACGTCTTTTTCATAACCACTTCGAAAATAGTTCGGGACTATTTCAGTATAATTTCGTAACTAGTTCCGAACTATCTCGAAATTACCCTAAACTATTCCCAAAATTGTCCTGAGGTGGGCCTGAAAAAGTCGTGAACTTGTCACGAAATGATCTCGAACAAGTCTTGAAACTGTGCCGAAGTAGACCATTACTAGTCCAAAAGTGATCTCAAACTAGTCCGGCAATGCTCCTGAACTAGCCCCAAATTATCACGAACTAGTCTGGAAATATTCCTGAACTATGTCGCCAACTATTCTCAACCAGTCTTAGCTAATCCCGAAATGAACCAGACCTAGTCCTAAAAGAGTCCTGAACTAGCTACTAATGGTTCAGAACTAGTCCCGAAATGGCAGTCCGGAGCAGGTCTCGGAATTTTCCCGAACTCTTCCCGAAATGTTCTTGAAATAGCCTTGAACCGACCCCAAAATCTCGAATAAGTCTCAAAACGGTCCTGAAATGGTCTATATTGATCCTAAAATGATCCTTGAACTAATCTCAAAATTATCCCGAACAAGTATCTACTGCAATAGTTGTGAGCAAGCTTCGCAATGGTCCATAACGAGTCCCTAAAATGGTCCTTAAAATAGTCTTGAACTAGTCCCGAAGTAATCCAGAACAGAACTATAAACGTTCCCGAAATGATCACGAACTGGTTGGTTAGTCGTTGTGCTACCCAAGTTGACACTTAGGATGCAATTAGCGCATAAAAATGCCATTTTGGTGCACCTCTCGTGGACAATGACATTTCATTCTACCGTAATCAAATAA
>NW_016173730.1:0-11636 GCF_001687245.7 Rhagoletis zephyria
TTCCCCGAGTTGATCCGGATCAACGCTGCCGTCTGTTTATGCTTTAAGTGACATCACCTTATATTAGGTTTGTTCCACAAGCTACTCGAAGTCACTTCGAGTTACACATACGTTTGAGTTTCGGTCGCTTAACAAAAAATTGTGCATGTGAAAGCAACAACAAAGTTAGCTAGCAAGGATGGACGATAGCGAGTTTGGTTGTACCTCATTGAGTTCGTTCGTTTCGCCACTCGCTAATTGTTGGCGAATCGATGACGGCTATTGTTACAAAAAATTATATAACTTGTAGCTACAAGCGAATCACAATAACTTGTTAAATTGTAAACTTTGTGTTACAGGGCCNTCCAGAAATCTGGTCACCTAGTAAATAAATATGTACATATGGTCACCTGTGGGGCTATTCTCAAACGATAATAATGCAAAAGATGTAACATCATCGTAAATGAAATGAAAAAAGTCGTGACTAATATTTTTTTTTTTTTCATAAAATTATGTGGGGAGATGTAATTCGATGAAATCCATCATATAAATCAAAAAGAGAATATGAAATTTTTTATTTTTTATTAGTTACGACTTTATGCATTTCAACGCTGATGTTTGTTGCGTGTTTTTGCATTTCTGGTGACGATATGTACATACATATATCCGTATACATACATATGTATGTATATTAACTTTTATAGGCATATACCTAAGTATATACACACACTTTTCAGATATACATACCCAGCAAACACAGTTTCGAATGTTTGAGAAAAATTTATTTCTCAATTTGATATCAAATGTTTTTCTTAAAGGATTCTCAAATTGAAAACAAGGTTTAGATTTTACATTTGAAATTCATTTGAGCTTAATTTGAGGAAACATGGCAAGTGTCAAATGATACGAAAGTGCGCAGTTCAATCAAAAATTGTAAGAATAAAATTATAATCGATTAAAAAAAACGTTGAGCACAAAAAAAAATATTCAAAGAGAAAGGCCACAAATAGTCGATTAGATGTTTGCGCGGCTTTGTATCCCTTCAAGACGAATTTATTAGAAATTACTTTATCTTAATTGTTTCTATAGTTATGCATGTACATGAAAAACTAAATATGAAATATACATTTTTTATAATAAATTTTATTTCCACATTTGAAGTAAAATTTAAAAATAACCTTTGAAATTGATTTGAGTTTACCATATTTTCAAATGGAGATCAAGCTTCCTTTTTATTGAGAAGCCGTTATTTTCAAATCAATATCAAATCATTTCAAATCGTCTGACATTATGGTTTGCTGGGTATATACATACATATGTATGGATGTATGGTATACATAAAAGTGAATTTGTTTGTAGGTGAGCAGCTGATTATTTGAGTATATATGTACTCAAATATGCGACCTGACCTTAGTATTTGTTCACTGCAGATCCCTTTCCTTTAATTTCCTTTACCTCAAGTTATATACATACATATATACATCCCTAGGGCTTAATTTGACACGCCTTTTTCTTTCTTTGAATTGTATAGTCCAACACAGCCATGATACTGATCTGCGTATTCCGATTGTTTACAATTTTTTGTAATTTCGACGTTCGTTTGTAAGTGTGTATGGATTTCTTACCAAGAACTTTTTAATCTTAGATATTTGTTTTCAGCTTCTCAGTATACTTTGAACACTACCAATTACCACTTAAAAAATTGCACTAAAAGCACCTAAACTCTGCTTATTATTTGTTTGCGTACGACTCGGATGTTGTGCACAAACAAAGAAAAAATTACGAAATCGAATATTTTTGCTCTATTCGCTGTTCAACATTTCCTTTGTTAGTATTTTCATTTCTCGTCTCTTCTTTATCCCTAGGCAGGGTTGCCAGATTTAAAAATTTATCTCCGAAAAGGTTTTCCCAACTTGACTTTTACGGAAAATCTAAAAAAAAAAATATACAAATTACCAATAATTTCACTACAAACCTTCATGATGGCCGTATCGTCACTTTTACTGACGAAGGTATGCAGTTTTATAGCTTATTAAATTTAAGAAGGTAAAAGTCAATACGAAGATGCTAGAAAATCGCGTTGGTTTTTAATATTTTTTTTTGACTGGCGGTGCTAGGCATTTTCTTCTATACAAAAGGCACAATCCTAAGATAAAACGTGAGTGAAGTAAACCCCTACATGGCTTCTTATATTTTCAAATAACGAATATTTAATATGGACCACATTAAAATCTGCTTTTCATATAAAAATTCGTACGTGTCCTACCCGCAACAAACGTTGTCCCACCCGTGACAGAGGAATTTCGGATTTTTTTATAATAAAGAAAATTGCTTTCAAGACTTGACGTGTCTGAAAGGGGGCTTATAGGTATTGTCTTCCCAGAGAGTGCTGCCTTATTTTCGTTTTGACGCATTTCAATATTGATTCTTTTACTTTTAGCTGGCATTGCCTTTTTGTTTTCACTCAATTTAATTTTTTAAATTTTTCAAAACAAGAGAACGTTTGAAAAAAAGTGTGAAATAAATATTTTGAATTTGTATAGATACTAATCAAATGTTTTTTTTTTGGCTTTTGCAAATTAAGTAAATTCTCTGCAAGGTTCGCTTACAATTCGTACACATATATGGAATGTTGTGTATGAAAATATTCCCTTTCCCTAGCAGTAAACCTTTGAGTGTGGGCAACTATATTTTTCAAATAAGGCAGATCGGAATATGCGTTCTCTGGGAAGACAATACCTGTAATTATTGTACCATGGCTTTCTTACGTTAAATTTTGTTTTAATATTGTTAAATCCTATTGACCTTTCTCGTTCTCAAAACGCGGCAGTCTGCGATTTCGGCACGACGAAAAGAACTGTGAATGTTGGAATAAATCGCTGCAGCAAAATCGTATAAGTGTGTGGTTAATTTAAAAGTTTTAAATTAAAACTATGGTCGGCATTGTCGACAGAATCGCATAGGTGTATGCGACGGCTTGCTACGTCCAACAGCCACTTCAATTCGGCTCGATCACATCATTTGCAAAACTTGGAAATACATCACTTTTACTATCAGGGTTATAGTCTGGCATCATTAATGTCAGCGAAAAAAACACGAAAACAAAGCAGCATAAATGGCATAAACGAAACAAAAGAGAAAACGAGTACATGCATACATGGATACAAGCACACACATACATGCCATATACATAAATATGAGGATTTTTTGCTTACAAGTTATGACGCAGTTTGGTAAAAGTTTTCAAGAAATATGCACAATAAACCAAGCATCTAGCAACCAATGTTGTTTAGTTTAATTGTTTGATAATGCGCGATTACAATTTCCATTCAATTCTTGACAATTAGTTCCTGCAATGGTATGAGAAGTCACCTTTGAAGCTCTTGAAATTTCGCAAATACTGGTTTTACTCAGCTTCAGAGAAATCCGATTTTATTTTATTGCTAATATGCAATATTTTATATTTAATCACTGAACCGACTTTACTATTGTTACTATTTTCAATTCATTTAATCTGCGCATTGGGATGTAACGATACAAGTAAATACAAGTGCATACTCGATACATTACTTTAAAATCCGAGGGTTTTTGGTATCGATACTTTTGGCCCAAGCACCGAGTATTTATCGAAAGGAGGTACTCTAAAGTAGCCATTACACGTGGGAAGTGCAGGACATTCTCTAAAGTCTGTCAAGTCAGTACAAAATTGCAGCGAGAGCGTAAAAGCAAAATAGAGCGTAAAATTGAGAAGAGAAATCTAGCATAAAAAGTTATTGAACACAAAACTAGTAAAAATTGCAAGTGAACAGTTGTGGAACTCATTTGACATTTCTGCTGTAAACATTTTACAATTTATAAAACAGTTTTAGGGCCGGTTACTCAATGTCTGGTTAACACTAATCTCCGGTTAAACATAGTTATCGACGTTACCGACTCCCTGTTATATGCATGGAGTCGAAGTCGTCGATAACGATGTTTAACCTCCGATTAGTGTTAACCAGACATTGAGTAACCGGCCCTTATATTTTAAAATATCGGAAAACATTTTTTTAACCTCTTATATCTTCTTTACTTTTTATTTGCCGCAAATAATATTTAGATAAAATCAGCGTAAAAAGTACTATCGGTCTGCATTTTTAGTTTTCCCATAGCGAACGGTTGGTTATCTTGATGTGTTCCAAAATTAGTCAAGAAACATTTCCATGTTTTTCAAAACATCGGTGATTTGATTTATCATCGGATTCGTAAAAACATCGACGAACATCGATGTGTGAAGCCACGACCAGTGATCGGACTTCTACCACATTGTGATAGATCTGCCACTTTTTTGAGCTCTACTCATCTACCACACAAGGTCTGAAATCTACCAAGAACGATAGAATACAAGATTGCGCATTCCCGCAGAATGACACTTGTGGCAACGGGTAAACAAAGAATATGGCGAAGAACAATGAGTTGACAGTTGTGAATTTTCTGTGAGAAAACGTGTTCTCTTCTCGATTCACCAATTTCTCAAGCCATCTTTGAATATAGCAGTTTAAGCACTACGTTAACAAAAAATATACAACCACTCTTGAAATGTGTTCAAAAGAATAGGTCTTATAATTAACTATTTAGAATTTTTATGTTTGTATTGCAGGTGCCGAAAAAGTGATAATATCTTGTCGCAGCGCATGTTTGTGAAAGTAGCAAATTTCAGTGCATTTAAAGTTTCAAAAGCGTTGTTACTTTTACTTGAGAATTATCAAAATCGGCAAATCCCAAGTAGCGGTTTCTGGAATGTGCCATATTTGGTCGCTACATCGTGATGTGATAAAAAGAAAAGCTGGCAGCACTCCGTAAGGTTGCAGAAATCTTCCAAAATATGTTCGAAAAATATCTTGATATGGAAGGAACTGCTTTACACTGACAAGAAAATTCCCAAAACTCAACGCAATTTTTAGCATTTTCAATCATGCACTTTATTATGCTAAAATTAATTTTTTCTAGATTCTAATAAAAGTATTTGCACTTTAGGTGAAACCTTGCAGCATTTTTTTAATTTTTGTACAAAGTTTGATCCAAAACCTGAGATCTACCATATTTTTTTGAAATCTGCCACATTTTTTTCTAGATCTACCACAATTTTTGGAGTCCGATCACTGGCCACGACCATCGATGTTGCTCGATACTCGATGTTTTTTACATCCTAGTCTACTTTTGGTTATTTTCATTCTCATTTACAATCAAAGCGAATTAATGGCGGATAAGTTACCAGCGATTGTGCCACCTTCTAAACCATTCCCTGGTAGATTTCGGGCCTTAAACTTTTTATATATTCCGTATTATAAAAGCGTTATTTGGTAGATCTATCTAACTTTCTTAAACAAAACCATGTACAATGCATACACAAGTTATTTTAGTCGTCATGTATTAATTGTTTTTATTATAGGTTCGCTTACACCCGGTTGGAACGATCCGCCTCCTATAAATGATTCTCGCCCGGCTGGCCGCACGAAACTCAACTTAAACAAGAGAATCGCTTTTCCCGTGCAAACCGAAAGAATTGAGCAGGGGCCTCCCCTAACAAGCTTTGGACAGTCGAATATACCACCAGTGGGCAATATTCCACCGCCGCCTTCATTGTTGACACATTCATCTCAAGGTTTACACACAGCAAATCCTGGGCAATAATCTGTCAACGTAGCCACTTGGTAAGAATTACTATTCCAGAGACCATTTGTGTATAAACTTTCAAGTAATTATTTAAATATTGCTTGTAAATTAACCATAATTTGATAAATATTTAAGAAATGTTATTAATTGAATAAAGGTTAATCTAACAATTAATTAAGAAATATCTTTAATACCAAAAGAATGGACTGCAATATTCTGAAAAGCGCCGAATGCCTCAGGAATGACAGAATACATCGCTACATAGGTGTGGAGTAGGGATGACCGAAGTTTGGCTTCCGAAAAGTATCTGGTAGTTCGAGGCTGGCACCTTTCCAGCTTGAAAGAACGAAGACCAAATAATTTAATGGCATGCTTCTCTTTGTCCCTTGAGTACAGGGCACTCAGAAGAACTTCCTCACTCTTCTTCCGGCAACACAAAAGAGAATTCTGCTTAGTAAGGTTTGTGATCCCTAGGCGCGACCGAGGGCCTGAGCAGATTAGATGCAGATGTGCGCAACGAGTGCCCGGCATGCGGAGAGATGCCCCACGGCTCGAGACATCACTTCGCATGCTCACTAAACAAGCCTCGTAGAAGCTGCACGCTTCCTGGATATCCCGTTAGCTGAGCTTGACGATAACGATTGAGGGACTAGCCGATCTAAGCAGGGTTGAGTAGCCGCTGCAACAGCAGCAAGGAGGGTGTTCAGCGCAAAAATACCGTGTTCAGCGTAGGAGGAGTGAGCTGATAACGGTTCATTTTTGGTCCCAGCAAAAAAGTGAAAGAAAAGCGTTTAAAAATTGACAGAAATTTTATTTACCGGTTACAAAACTTTTATTACCAGCGCAGATTAGACCTGTTAAAGCCCAGTTATGCATACTTGCACTGCTATACCATTTTTACGTAAAAATCGAATCAACAGAATTCTACATGTCTGATTAGCACAAATCGGAGGTAGAAGTTCCGGTTAAGTACAACGACTGCTTTATCGATCACATGTTACGTGCATGATGTCGAAATCGTCGATAATGTAGTGGTAGTGATAACCAAACATTGCATAACGGCCCTAATCATCGGTTAACATCGTTATCGACGTTTTCGATTCCATGCATACAACAGGGAGTCGGTAACGTCGATAACAATCATCTTATGAGATGGTAACAAAATTTACCGGTTACGAGAGTAGCGAGAATGCGAAAAGGGTTTAAAAATTGACAGGAACTTTATTTACCGGTTACAATCTTTTTATTACCAGCGCGGAATAGACCCGTAACAGGTCTATTTTGCACGTTACCGAAGATTTTGTAACCGGAAAATTGTATTACCAAAAAATGTTACCAGTGCTTGCCACCGCGATTCTAGGTACGTTGGTAATGCAGTTAAAATATTCAGCAATTCAGCTATGAAGAATTGTGCAAATTCTGGCATTGCATATTTCACGGGGCAATACTTTGTTACCAGCTTATGAGATGGTAACAAAATTTACCGGTTACAAGAATACACAGAATGCGAAAAGGGTTCAAAAATTTACAGGAACTTTATTTTACCGGTTACAATCTTTTTATTACCAGCGCAGAATAGACCTGTTAACATTGGGTCGGTAACGTCGGTAACAATGTTTATACAATGGTAAAAAATTCGTATCCATTGTTGCCAGATTATAAAGAGGCAATAATATGACCATGGAAAAAAAATATTAAACTTCTATGTAAAAAAATTCACTCATACTTTGTATGGAGAAAAATGCGTAGATCCGTCTGCAAAAAAATATTAGAAATCAACGCAAATCCTTAGCTACTATAAATTTGGACATTAATGATAATAGATTGGCGCTTACATATATGTATGTTAGTGTGTGGCCGAGCTTCTACTTCGATTTTGTGGCATGCGGCTTGATAGCGCACACAAATAGGATGGACCTACGATGGACACCTATTACACATTATTATACAAAATTCGATGGGCTACACAAAGTTTAAAGATTTGATAAAAATTCGTTGAACTTTCCTAAATTTTGTATAAAGTTTGATACTTTGATTTAAGTATATGGTTGTTTTTATGAAACATATTTTTGTAAAAATAAAAAAAGTTTAGCTTGTTAATATTTAAAAAAGAATAGGTGCACGCAGATATATATTTATATGTATGCAGGCAAGTGTATGTTTATAACACACATGAGTTTTACATACTTTGGCCAACTTTTTTACCTTGACACTACGGAAAACCCAAAAACACTCCACTTTTTGGCTCATTTCACTCTGCTCGAAAATTATAAAACGGCAACGCTGATGTTGGTGTTATGTCGAATCCATGGACGAGACACAAGATCACGTAAGAACAAGAGAGTGAAAAAAGTCGATTTTTTTAGCGGGATCTACGCCATCTTGTTTAACTGGAAAACGAGCGAAAAGTAAACAAAGCAAAGAAAACAAAGAAAACAAAAATTAGCCAAAATTTATGTTCAGCCACTTTAAACGCACAATTTAGGTAAAATGATGCATCAAAATGCTTTAAAATGTGTTGTCATGTTGAATTAACTCTTCTTTACTTGAAAATGTAAAATAGTGGTGCTTGTGATGTAAACAAACGCTCAGCTGACGAACCCGCTTTCGCAAACTTTTTTCTCAAAACCAGTTACAAATACAACGTCGCGTTCTTACGTGATCTTGTATTTTTGGTTCATGCCTGGCAGCACTGCTTCGCCTTGGAATTCGTCTCGTTCGCCGCAATTGTTTGAAAAATTGAAACTTCAAGCGTCGTTTGTGTGGGTTCTNGCGTTCTTACGTGATCTTGTATTTTTGGTTCATGCCTGGCAGCACTGCTTCGCCTTGGAATTCGTCTTGTTCGCCGCAATGGTTTGAAAAATTGAAACTACAAGCGTCGTTTGTGCGGGTTCTGTTTGTGTATAATAATAGTCCATAAAATAAATATAGCTTTCCAAAGTTTTGCAAAGGAAGTTAAATCCTGCCAATTTGCACTAGTCTCTGCAGGAAAGCGTCACAATTGATATGTCACATGAGGTTGATCAAAATAATACCCCTGCTGTCCGGGTGATTGTGCGCGAAAGGCCCGCTCGAGATTTGCAAGATCCGAAAGAGGGGGAAACAAGTGTGATTTCCTACCACGAATGCAGTGCTAATGTGAGAATCTTGGAAAAAGTTAACATTTGTAACAATTTGGTACTTTTAGATATTAATAGCAGATGGCAGGCCTTTTATTTTCGATAATTTGTTGGTCCCAACGGCTACTCAGGAAGAATTATTTCTCCATGTCCGTCCCCTGGTTGGCAAGGTAAAAAATGGGTATAATTGTACTGCTTTAGCATATGGACAAACAGGAACTGGAAAATCTTATTCGATGGGACTCAGCTCAAACGTATGTATCCGGCAGTTTATTAGTATGAGTTTCAGTGGTATTTAAAAACAACTTTTGTAGTCTTCCGAAGGTGAGCACGTAGGAATTATACCTAGGTGTTTGTTGGAGATATTGAAGACAAATGTGAATGAAGATGTTTCCAGAGCAGACAATAGTTTAATTCCAGAAATCGCATTCGAAGTGCATGCGTCTTTTATTGAAATTTATAACGAAAAGGTTTTTGATTTGCTGGGCGAAAACACTGCGGAACCAATTATATCGCGCGGTTAGTACTGCAAGTGTCTTCACACAATTTTACTTACACTATTTTCTTTAGGATACAAATATACTGGTGGCACCCGAAAAGTTCTAAAAACAATCGACGATTGCTATAGTGTTCTCCAACAAGGCAATAAAAATCGGCATGTGAGACCTACTAAAATGAATACCCAAAGTTCACGATCACATGCGATTTTTACGATCCATGTACGCAGTGCGTCAGAAAAGGGCGATCTTAACACTAGATTGAACTTAGTCGATTTAGCAGGTTCGGAGGGAGTGCGTAGAACGGGCCATCAAGGTGTTGCTATGTCAGAAGGTGTTAACATTAATCAAGGCCTTCTATCAATCGGTAAGGTCTTACAAGCAAAGGCGCTCGGTCATAAAGTAATCCCTTATCGAGACAGTGTTTTAACTTCAGTTTTGCAAGGTAATTTTTGATATAAATTGCAAAAGAAAAAATACACATTTTTCAAATTTTCAGATTCACTTAACGAAAACTCTTTTCTAACATTACTGGCTTGCATTAGTCCACACCGAGCTGATTTGACAGAAACTTTGTCAACACTCCGATTTGCACAAAGTGTGAAGCAATTAAAACATTCGCCGCACATTAACTTAATAAAGGCAGAATCAAAGGTAATTGGATTTTATCATTATATTAAAATGTCCCAGGTTTCAAGTACGGAAAGGCATTCTGTCCTGAAACTTAAGTACATGTACGCTTTTGTCAGTAGAGGATTTCCCTTCAAATTATATATGTATTTTATTTATTAGCAATTTTATTTTATGTATCCAAAATTAATACAATCAATTACAACATCGCGCATTCGTTTACCGTATGTAGCCACATTCGCCTCAGAAAGAAGACCAGACTCTTTTAGATCTCTTGATTTGCCTTTTTCAACTTGTTCACTAAGTTCCTCTAAATTCGGTACGTCATCACCTTTAATTGTAATGATTGGGAGCACAATCATTGCAAATATAAGACCCACTGCTCCTATTCTATGTAGCTCTTTTTCGAATATTTCTCGTGAAAATAATTTGGACGGATTCGATCCCAGCCTGTGCATAAAATAGATGACAACAGTTCTTGAACTTAGAAGAAAGACTATGATAAAAAACTGAATTTAGAAAATAAAGGTAAAGGTAATTAAATTGTGCACTTCCATTGCATCACATACTTCACTTTTTTAATTCAGTANTCAGATTCACTTAACGAAAACTCTTTTCTAACATTACTGGCTTGCATTAGTCCACACCGAGCTGATTTGACAGAAACTTTGTCAACACTCCGATTTGCACAAAGTGTGAAGCAATTAAAACATTCGCCGCACATTAACTTAATAAAGGCAGAATCAAAGGTAATTGGATTTTATCATTACATTAAAATGTCCCAGGTTTCAAACACGGAAAGGCATTCTGTCCTGAAACTTAAGTACATGTACGCTTTTGTCAGTAGAGGATTTCCCTTCAAATTATATATGTATTTTATTTATTAGCAATTTTATTTTATGTATCCAAAATTAATACAATCAATTACAACATCGCGCATTCGTTTACCGTATGTAGCCACATTCGCCTCAGAAAGAAGACCAGACTCTTTTAGATCTCTTGATTTGCCTTTTTCAACTTGTTCACTAAGTTCCTCTAAATTCGGTACGTCATCACCTTTAATTGTAATGATTGGGAGCACAATCATTGCAAATATAAGACCCACTGCTCCTATTCTATGTAGCTCTTTTTCGAATATTTCTCGTGAAAATAATTTGGACGGATTCGATCCCAGCCTGTGCATAAAATAGATGACAACAGTTCTTGAACTTAGAAGAAAGGCTATGATAAAAAACTGAATTTAGAAAATAACTTGGTTCTTAACAATGTAAAGGTAATTAAATTGTGCACTTCCATTGCATCACATGCTTCACTTTTTTAATTCAGTGCNACGGAAAGGCATTCTGTCCTGAAACTTAAGTACATGTACGCTTTTGTCAGTAGAGGATTTCCCTTCAAATTATATATGTATTTTATTTATTAGCAATTTTATTTTATGTATCCAAAATTAATACAATCAATTACAACATCGCGCATTCGTTTACCGTATGTAGCCACATTCGCCTCAGAAAGAAGACCAGACTCTTTTAGATCTCTTGATTTGCCTTTTTCAACTTGTTCACTAAGTTCCTCTAAATTCGGTACGTCATCACCTTTAATTGTAATGATTGGGAGCACAATCATTGCAAATATAAGACCCACTGCTCCTATTCTATGTAGCTCTTTTTCGAATATTTCTCGTGAAAATAATTTGGACGGATTCGATCCCAGCCTGTGCATAAAATAGATGACAACAGTTCTTGAACTTAGAAGAAAG
>NW_016173731.1:0-11635 GCF_001687245.7 Rhagoletis zephyria
CGATTTTTTGATGAAACAGTTCAAAAGCAAACTAAAACTAAAAAATTTTTTGAAAAATATATTGCTGAAAATTTTAAAAATTCATTTACTCTTAGAAAACACCAAAAAAATTAAATTTATATTAAAAAAAAAATATGGAATCCCTTATATTAGGGCAATTCACGAAAACACGTAAACTTACTTAATTTTGTATGGAAAATCGGTTTATTTACGAGGTTTACGCGATTACAAGGCATTTACGAGTTTCCATGAATACCCATATTATAAAAAAATTTCAAAAGCGTAAAAATCACAATAAGAACTTTTGTAATATCGAAATCGGGAAAAATCTTACAAAACTTCTTTCAAAACTGGAAAATTGTATTTGCCAAGCGTCCTCGAATTTGCCTGGAAAATGTGAAAATACATAACGTCTTTCTGTTATCCGATTTGGAGAATGAGCCTATCTAGGGGGAGTTTTGCCTGAAAAAATAAGGCGCACCCTAATGTACATATGTACATACACATGAACTTGGAAATCAAGGAAAGAAAAAACACGTTCTTGGTTGAGAATCACAAACTCATAAAATATTAAGAACAAACACAAAAAGGATTTGGAAATTCTATGAATATTTATGAGAAATAAAATAAAATAAATATAATATTTGTGAAAAATTAAGAAATATATATAAGTATATAACTGGAAAAATAGAGTAAGTGACAATTTTTTCGAAATTTTCTATTTGATGAAGAAATGCTTAGACAATCTCTGTAGATGTATTGCTACATCAAAAGGACAATTTTAAGTATCAGTGCAAAATGCTGCAAAATTACAAAAAGAAGTTTCAAATTTTATCGTTTTTTTTCAATCAATATTCTTACACTATTTCTTCTTCTTGCTCATTGCACTTTATACTTGCTTCTTTCGTCGGTCTCTTTCTATCTAAATTTGCTTTATACTATATCTCTTTCAACATTTTTTTTTCTATTTCAGCTGTTTGGAGAACGGCACCTGGTATCATCATCCTGTCAGTGGACGCGAGTGGTCCAACTACACAAATTGCATTGACTATGATGACTTAGAGGTAAGTATATGTTAAGCGATAAGTAGTTTACGGAGGTTGAGATTCCGAGGCTAGAAAGGAGAATATTAATTTACACTTTCAGCTATTTACATATGTATGAATTCTCAATTAGAGGATTCTTGCCTTTAGGAAGGAGAATTCTTTATGTGGGCCTGATTTGAGTATATCATCAACTTATTCTCATAAAAAAATTTCTTCATACATCAGTTGAGAATTGCACATTTATACTCAGTAGGTGAATGAAATAATTAGCAGGCAGCAAAACTTGCGCTTTTTACCAAGACTTTAAAATTTTAAATACAACTTAATTCAGAACTTGGATTTTTCTCAAAATGATGTTGTTATACACGCATTTCTATCATCCTTCCACATTTCTTTTTATTTCTCATCAACAGTTTCGCAGCTTTGTAAATGAGTTATACGTGAAAGGATATGCTGTCTCCTTAACCGCCTTGGTGCTCTCACTTATCATATTCCTTGGCTTCAAGTAAGTATTCAGCAGGTGCAGGAAACTCTTAAACAAATATCAGCACGTCATTTATGCAATTTATTCACTGCCGGCGTGTAAAAAGTTCTAACACAGCCATACATGTACATATTTTCTTTCTCGGTCTCGGCTATTTACTCCTCATTTAATATGCATAAACGCATAGATCCTTACGCTGCACACGCATACGCATACACGTACATTTATTCGCCTCATTGGCATTCACTTGCATCGCTTGGATACTTTGGTACAAATTAGTGGTCGAGCAACCGGATTTAATAGGCAATAATCCGGTGAGTAACAATTGGGGTAAAGGGAGCATAAACTAGATTAAGTTCATTTGCAAGTGAGTGTGTGTTTGTGTTGTGGTGCAATGATGTGGCAAGCAACTGATACAAAACATAAGCTTATCAAAGTTTATCTAGTAATAGTTCAATGTGTGTATGTATGTGCGTTCTGTGTGGTTGTAGTAGTGCGTTTATGTAGAGCTAATAATTATTATTAATATTGTATTTACTAGATATTCTAATTTCATGTGCGTATATTTATTGATTTTCTGAAATTCTCGCATTTTCCTTCCCTGCCCCAACACAGCCCTGGTGCATTTTGCTACACTTCGTCGTACACTATTTCATGCTGGTCAATTATTTCTGGATGTTTTGTGAGGGGCTGCACTTACATTTAGTGCTGGTAGTGGTGAGTTCAACAATTCTAAATTACATACTTATACATGTACATACAGTTGTCCACAAAATAATAGGAGTACGATATTTTGACCAATTTTAGACTATTTCTCTTTTGTTTATTTAATATTTATTATTTTTTTATAAANTGTACATACAGTTGTCCACAAAATAATAGGAGTACGATATTTTTACCAAGTTTAGACTATTTCTCTTTTGTTTATTTAATATTTATTATTTTTTTATAAAATTCTAGCTGGTTATACAACAAACACCATATATGTAAATTAAGATTTCAAACTTTGTACAAAAATTATAAAAATGTCTTTAGAAGAAATTGTGGTATGCAGTTTTGTGGCACTCCTTGAACCTTAGGGAGTACTAAGTATTTACAATGGACGCGATTTTTGTAGGGGTATACATAGCATCACAAATTGGATCACAAATTTGTGTTTTTTTCTGTTCCACGGATGGCCCTATCTATACTCCATGCAGAATCGCTCGCTGGTTTCGAAAATCGCGTTATTTTTTTATTCTACGCATAAGTTTTCGAGATATTTTTAACCGGATGTGCATTACTTTCCTATAGAACTGATAGTTTCTGAGAAATTTATTAACCATTACCGTTTTTTATTTTTTGGTGAAAAAAGGAAATAAATGAAACTTTGACGGGAAATGAAGCAAATCGATGGATAAATAAAGAATGTTGCCGCATTTTCATTTGACTGCTCATTACTTCTTTATTTATTCATCGATTTTCTTCATTAGTAACTTGATTTTTTTGATACAGAACAGGCTTTAACATAAATGCGAAAAAATACGCAGAATCTGTTATTTCTAAAGTTTTCTATTGTTAAAGTTTATTTTTTTTCCATTTTTTATCCCAAAAAAAACACAAACTCTGGATGATTAATTAATTTGTCAGACTGTCAGACCTATCGAAAAGTGATGTACATACGGTTCATGGAGAATTTCGTTAGCTTTCGTTAAACGTATTTCATATTAGGCTTGTTAAATTGGTTCGTAAGATACATACATGTACGTGGGTAAGTGAAACCACTTTTTGTTTTATGCTGAATACCGGTAAATTGAAAATATCTCGAAAACTTATATATAAAATAAAAAATTAACTATATTTTCAGAATCAGCGAAAAATTCTATATAGGAATTCGATAGTTGCATCCGTTGAACATTTTTGCTCTAAACCAGTGCTATTAACAACATACACACATAGCTTTACTAAAGGTAAATTTGCCATCTCAATTCAGCGCTCCGAACCCCCACTCCCGTAAGCGTCGGCTTTGGATTTTTGATTCATAAAGATTATTAAAAGTTGATTGCTCGTGTTATGCAAGCCGGAAGTGCACACATAAAAAAAACACGGGCAAACGCTTACATATGTATAAAACATGCACAAGCACACATGCTAAAACTCTATGCGCAAAGAAGTACGTGAGCGATTTTCCATGCATACATGCACATGCATACCCTGCAGGAAACGGTTATAGCTAACTTATAACTACCCAGCAGTCCATTAGTTATAACTTTTTATTAATTATTTCCTTAGACCGTAACTAACTACTTTTGAAGAGCTTTGGCAGCAAAATAGTGAGAACTGGTTTCCTTTGCATTAGATGTCAACTAACTTGTAGCTAACTACTTTTGTACATAAACTATCAATAAAAAAAAATTTAATTTTTTAATTTTTTTATATCTACTTTTTTAACATTACATATCGACTGCTGAGTGGAAGATCGACCTATCTCGGCAGCCAGTTCGAAAACGCCCTATCTCAAAAAACATTTCAAGAACGCCCTATTTCAGAATTTTATTGAAAAACACCCTATCTCAGAATTCTGTTCAAAAACGCCCTATCTTACTTCAAAATGTATTAAAAATGTGCTGATATAGGGCATTTTTGATCGATATTTGAATTCGATCAGACATAACATCAAAATGCTAATATAAAATGTCGACCTTTATTTTATTTGTCCTGAATTCGAAAAAGAATCTGCGCAGTACAGAAAAAAGTGTATTGAAAGCAATCTTTGTATGAGGATATCTAAATAGAAACTTGTAAAAAAAACATACTTACTCCCGACAACGTCTGCATGACTACTGCATGTCTTTACAACTCACTTTAAGTTAGTTATGTAATAGCCAATTAAAAGTTAGTTAAAAAAGCTAACTAGAAGTTGGTTATTTGAAACAATTGATAATTTTTTTTCTGCAGGGTATGTATGTACATTCCCTGTAGTGAAAAGCTGAACCAGTATGCACAAATTCCAGTTCATGAACTATTATTTAATGATAAAAGTCATACCAGTTCATTATGAACCATAATTATACCAGTTCCTCATAGAAAAAAGTAAACCAGTTGGTAGAAATTCTAGTTAGAAAACTGGTATTTAATTGAGAAGTCAAACCAGATTGTCATGGACTATAATTGTACCAGTTCTCCGCAGTGAAATGCCAAACCAGCCAGTATAAATACTAGGTCATTAACTAGTATGTGCCAAAGCGACGGCCTACCATTTCGGCGATTTCGAAGAACTTATGCGATTAGCGACGTCTGTCTTTTAATAGGCACAACAAAACTAAAATGCGGTTAATTGCTTTCATCGCAAATGTCGGCTGTGGCGTCGAGTGAAGACTACCGATTCTGGTTCAGAGATCTCTGGTTCGAGTGCGCGTGTAGGTTGTTAGAGTAAAGTAAGTGTAAATTAATTTAAATAATTATTTCAATTTAAATATAAAATAAAAGTTGAACATAAATTTAGTTTGATTTGGAGAAAACCTAAATACTTAAATACCGTAAAAATGAAAATAAATAATTTTTTTCTTTTTAAAACAATAAATTTAAAAATTACACAAGAGATATAAATGAAAAAAAAAAACAAAATAAAATTAAAAAAGATTCTCACCATGAGATTCGAACTCAGATCTCTTGATTTGGCATGCCAAAGCTTTACTCTGTCGACCATTGCCACTGTTGCAGCGCCCCGAGCAAAATGACATGCTTATGCTTTTCACGGGGGATGAAGAGGCAGTCTATCTCGTTAACTAGAATGATGCGACTAGTATTTCTACTGGTAGTGTGCTGATGCAGGAGCGGACAATTGGCAATTCCTATCACACCGCCATGTTAAAAATACC
The DNA here is from genome assembly GCF_001687245.7 of Rhagoletis zephyria. Lineage (NCBI taxonomy): Eukaryota > Metazoa > Arthropoda > Insecta > Diptera > Tephritidae > Rhagoletis > Rhagoletis zephyria. Next base: position 5,391 of record NW_016173731.1, read on the forward strand.
AGTCGCTAACATTGAAAAAGGATACAACGTGAACTAGTTGGGCTGAAACGCAAACTAGTAGCATTCTGGTTCACAACTGGTAGCTTTCCCTGCAGGGTTACCACTCATTGCTGTGCATGACTACTTGAGGGAAAAGGTACGTATGTAGTTGCTTGGCATACGCCTGTATGTATGCAACGTTCAAAGTAGAAAAGTTTGATTAGCATTGAGTGCCGCGTTGCCAAAGTTGCAAAAGTGTATAAAAATAGAACAGCAAATGTGAAAAATTAAAAGTAAAATTCAGTGAACTACACACGATTTTAACCACATATTTAAATGCAAGCCAAACAGGCGCTTAATAGGCGAAAAAAATATTTGTCTTTTTATCATTCATGAGAATGGCAAGTTGGTGTGTTACATTATAGAAATGAAAGTTGTAAAAAATATATGCAAGGAACGCACCCAGGTGCAAAAAACAAATGTTTTAGATTTTTTTCGGGTTGTTGGAAAAACTTCGATGCATCGAAAATATCGTTGTTTTGATTCGATGCATCGAAAATTTTCCACTCGATGTATAAATAGTCGATGTATCGATGCTTCGATGTTTTTTTTAAAAACTGACATCTCTTGTATATTGAACCGTCATGCCAGTTTTTCAATTGTACAAAAAAGAGATGTGACGTTGACCACAAAATTGAAATGGCTCCAAAAAGTTCCGTTAGAAACATAATTCGCTCAGTTGCAGTAATTTATTTTAAATTTCGATGTATGCCCTTCGATGCAACGAAAAATGTCCGTGTACATTTCGATCCATCGAATCAAAGAAAAACATCGATGTATTTTTGCCACAGACATCCCTAGGCACAATGGCGGCCAGAGGAAGTAATCGAACTGGAAGCTTACTTTCCACAATGCTCTTCAGTGTAAATTTTCGGATTAGTACATATCAGCAGACTGAGGTTTTTATTTAGTGAAACAATTTTATTTTTATTTTTTAATTCATGAAAAGATTTTCAATAAACATCTTCAAAACTGTTTATGCAGACGTATTCTTAAAATTCTGAAATTTGAAATTTTTGTATAGAAAATGGTAGGAAAATACCAAACACCAAATACTCAACATTCGATTTAATCGATTTATCGATCATCTATGTACTCGTTATAAATATTTAAAATCTAAATTGTTATTAAGTAATCGTTGATTTTGATATTGATATCGTTATCGACATATTGTTTATATCTTTATCATTGTTTGTGTTAATTTTGATTTATCGTTATTCATACCTAACATCATCATTTTTATCAATATCATTACCGATATTTCGATCTTTCATACGTTATTTCTATTATTATATTTAGTTTCGAGTACTATTTTTTACTCTAATAATATTTTAATCCTTATTAATGTCCGGTATGATTTTTTTTCGTCGATATCATTATCGATATTTTGTGCGTCATATTTATTTTTATCTACATTTTTATAGTTAATCGTTATTGGTATTATTATTGTTATCGCTCCCGACTGTAGATACCTTATTCGTTAACTTTTTATTATTATTACCATGATTTATCATTATCGGTGTGATTATTTTTATTGGCATCCTTGTTCAAAGTTTATTCGTTATCTTCATTTTGAGCAATATTTTTATAAAGATTTGCTATCTCTATCGATAAAATATTTTTTATCGATATCATATTCCATATTTTTCTTACTTTTAATTATCACTTTTAGCATATTTCGTGGCTATTGTTACTGGAAATATGTTTTTTTCAATAATATTATCGAGTTTTTATTGGCAATTTTTATTATTTACATTGTTATTGAAGTTACTTGTTATCGATTCGATTACTTTTATCGATATATTTATCAAATTTTATTGGTTACTTTTTTCAGTAAGTAACTCTGTACTTTTAGTTTTTTCTGTACGATTATTCATTATATTTGCTGTTATCGTTTTTTAACGTTATCGACATAAATATCAGCTGTTTTTTTTATATATTTTTTGGACACTTTCCTTCTCTCTCTCTCCCCCTCTTCCAGGTCTTCGTGAAGGACACTATAGTGATGCGCTGGTTTAAACTGTTTGCCTGGATGTCACCGATACTTTTCTTGTTGGCTTATGGTGTAGCACGATTCTTTCATCCAGACGACAATGTACAGTAAGTTTTTATTTTATCAATACATACCTTTTAATAATATGTGCAAAACATTTATCGACGGAACAATTGGCAACCTAAATCATGCAATTTTCAGGAGTTTTTCGTTTTTTTTTTTATTTTGTTCTCGGAGCCTTTCGGGTTTGTGGCAATTATTCGGGACTTTTTAAGAACCTTCGGCACTCCTCTATATATTTTTTTCTTTTTCAGTGTTACTCGAATTTATTTTTATTAATTTTGAGGTTTTTCGAGATGTGTGCATAATTTTTTCCGATTTTTTCACAAATTCCGGAAGCTTTTTGAAACTATTCATAAAATTTTAGGTATATTCTGGTCCTTTTCACCACTTTTCGGGAATTTTGGGATTTTTTTTTTTTTTGTTGTTTAGCGGTCCCATATAGTTTCATCGATATTTTCGGGATTTTTTCCCCCTTTGTCGAGATCTATTGACACCTATCGGATATTTTTTGTTTTGGTTATCGGGGTTTATCGAAGCTTTTCGGCACTTTACGAGCTTTTACGGGATAATTTTTTAGGTATTTTAAAATTTTCCCGGATTCTTTGTTGTTTTAGAGACATTAAGAGATTTTCTAGACTCTTTGATATTCATTGAAATTTTCCGTACTCTATTAGAATATTTTAAGACTTTTAAGAATTTTTCCCGTATTTTCGGCCCTTTTGCAGATTTTGTTATTTGTTTGGGCTTTTTTGATTTTTAATTTTATTAAAACGTTAGGCCTTTATTTTTACATACTAATCGTAGAAATCTCCGCTTACTCTCTGTTCATTTTCAGCTGCTGGATGGATGATAGTCTGCTGTTGTGGATTTTATCTGTACCCATTTGCGCTTCGCTCCTGGCCAGTTTTGGTAAGAAAAAAAAAATTGCCTTTTTTATTACAAGCTTTTATTTAACTTCACTTGTATGTATGCATGTATGTATGTACTTTGTATGTCCTGAACTTTGCAGTCAATATTTAACATACTTCCCGATGAGCTACACACTTGACAGATATCGCTATAAAAATTATGTCAATATGCTGCAACGAACTTTACAGTGGACTTTATTTTGACTATGACTACGAGCCAATCACTTTAATCCTATTTTTAGCTAATTTAAAAAAGTTTAATTAGATCAAGTTAGGGAACTTCCTAATCTTCTAATCTAATTATTTTATACTTTTTAGTTCTTGTTGTAATAAAAGCGTGTTTTTAGTTTTTTAACTATAATTTTATTTATTTTTCATCACCACTTTGTTATTATGCGATAAAAGAAATCTTACCATAAATTTTTTGCAGTCTTTCTCATCAACGTCTTGCGCGTTATTGTACGCAAATTGCATCCACAATCAGCGCAACCAGCACCATTGGCCATAAGAAAAGCAGTACGAGCCACAATAATATTGGTAAGTTGAATGAAGAAATGAATTGAAGAAACATACATACATACATGCATATGTACGTATGTAGGTACACAGACAAATATTGCATACACAAAGACATTCGAAAATAATCCAACCAATAGAAAAGTTGTCAGAAAAACAACTGACACATGCATTCAGAAGCGCTGCAAAGAAATCACTCAAACAAAGTGACTAAACAAATCACTCAAGTGACAAAAACTTTTGTGATTGCATACAGTTTACTTTCGAGCTGTGAGTTCGCGACATTCAGACTACATATTGACTATTTAAAAATTAATTTTTTTTTAGTGGCTGCTTATTCGACCCTTCAGATCATTTTGAACTTTCTTCCATAGCCAAACTGGATATTCTCGTTGAGTGATATGTTAATGAACATTAATTTTATGTACAAGTATATACTCGTTCTCTCAAGCTTATTCAGTTCAGTGTAAAACTAACCTTTCTTTCTTTATCTCTTCCTTTACAGATTCCCCTTTTTGGTTTGCAACACTTCCTCCTTCCTTATCGACCGGATACTGGCACTCCACTGGAACGCTTCTATCAAATACTGTCCGTGATCTTGGTGAGCCTACAAGGATTTGTGGTTTCGTTTCTCTTTTGTTTCGCCAATCATGATGTGACATTTGCCATACGCAGTCTCTTAAATCGCCTAATGCCCGGACTGGTCTCACCGCCGCCGCCAGGCACACACACTGGACAGATGGCCACCACAACGCCGAGTCGAGAGTTGGGAGTGTAAGGAGTTAGAAAATTCGAGAGAAGAGCAAGTAAAGCTTGGAAATACTACTGAGCGGGAAATGATTTTTATTATGGTCGCAAACTTTAAAGTGAAAATTGATTAGGAAGTGCGTTTCAAGTGAAGGTACAAATTTTTTCAAATAATATTGGTAGTTTTCCAAAAAAAAAACATTTATAAGAGACCAAAAATAATTTCAAATACCAAGAAAAAATATATTTATTTTATATTAAGCACAAAAACTGTTCCAGAGGGTCAAACCAACTATTCAAATAAACTATTTACATTTATTTTAAAGCAGGGACCACACGATTTGTACATTTGTACAAATTTGTATATTTTGACAGTCACAGAGTGGTGTTGTCTAGAAATAATGAGTTCAGCTCAATAACAACTTTCCAAAGAACAGCAATCTGTAACTGTGAAAATGTACAAATCTGTATAAATGTACAAATCGTGTGATCCCTGCTTTAAACTCTCAATTACATACAGTTATTGATGTATAACAGATAATAAAGCTTTTAAATGTATAAAAACCTATGTAAAAACATTACAGGTCGAGAAATATCAGAGAAACCAATGTAGTATTAAAAATACATATAGCAGCCAATAAAAATTAAATACATGCATATATGAACTGTCAGACAGCAAAAATTATGGTTTTATTAGTAAAAAGTGGAATTTATATTCAAGGTAAGTTTAAAATACCTGAAAACTTCTTAAAAACTCGTATAAAATCATTGAAATGGACTTCCGCTTAATAACATTTCACTGCACTGTTAACAAACAGAGCACTGCTACTAAAATGTTAACCACCTCCAACAGTTTTAAAGCCACCTCAAGCTATGCGACAACAGATGTCGCTGCTAGACTGCGAATGCGCCGCGTTTTGTGTCGGCAAAATTATCAATTTCTACCAGGCGACCATAAATCAGCAGCAAGGTGCCGCCTGGCACAAAAAGCGCTATAACTCGGCCAATTATGGACCGATTTTAGTGTCATGGGTATCATATGAAAGGGCATTGCTTAGCGCTGCTTCCCGTGACATTCGCTAGGTTATACGCCTAAAAGCAGACCTTCCATTTTGGAAAAACCATTCCAGAGCTGCCCTTTACGGCAAAATCACTGTGATCTATAAATTTGTTCAACAAGTTTTATATATTTTCGAAAAGGTCGAGAAATTTGACGTCTTTCAAGACTAAAACGAAAAATATCGGCCTATAAAAATTATCGAAATGATAGAAGTGAATATGCCCGTGCAGACCACTTTTTGAATAATTTTAATTTTTTAATGGCACGATTTTTGAAAAATTCAAAACTGGTTTCGAATATCCAAACCGTCGCAGAATCAAGTCCAATTTACAAAAATTCCAGTTTTGTTCGAAAAAAAACAAATTAGTTAAAAGGTATCGATTTTTCCCGCTGGGGTGGTTGATCAACTCACCCATCGACTTTTCAAAAACACAAATAGACCACTGTTACTAAAATGTTAGCCACCTCGAACAGTTTTAAAGCCACCTAAAGCTATGCGACAACAGATGTCGCTGCTGGACTGCGAATGCGCCGCGCCTTGTCGGCAAAATTCTCAATTTCTACCAGGCGACCATAAATCAGCAGCAAGGTGCCGCCTGGCACAAAAATCGCTATAACTCGGCCAGTTGTGGACCGATTTTAGTGTTATGGGTATCATGTGAAAGGGCATTGATTAGCGCTGCTTCCCGTGACATTCGCTAGGTTTTACGCCCAAAAGCAGACCTTTCATTTTAGAAAAACCATTCCAGAGCTGCCCTTTACGGCAAAAACACAGTGATTTATATATTTTTTCAACCATTTTTTTTATATTTTCTCACAGCTCGTGAATTTTCACGTCATTTATGATAAAAACTAAAAATATCGAAATTATAGTAGTGGATACGCCCCTCCAAACGGCTTTTTGAATAATTTTAATTTT